>NW_020955626.1:1392255-1476671 GCF_003031625.1 Empidonax traillii | reverse complement strand
TTAAGACTTCCAGTTGTGTGTGTATCCTATGGTTATCTGTATGCATTTTTTTCTATTGCTCCAATAAAATATTTATTACATTGAGGGATAATAGAATATTTCAAAGTATTATTGCTTGTTCCTATTATATATTTGCACATTTGGGGGGTTTAATGCATCTAAAAGTGGTTGGGCCTGAGCTGCTGAGCTCCACCTCTGCCCACAGGTTTACAGCACAGTGGACAAAAAGCCATTCCCTTTCCCTGGCTTCATTCCCCATCTATCCAATTAGGCTGTTTCCTCTCTTCTGAAATGGAAAAGAAACCCAAATGTAATTATATTGAAGAAGAGTTAGTTCTTTCTAGTAATTTATTCAGTGTATCACTATTTAGCATTAAGCTGAACATCCTGTTTTCCACTGCATTTTCCCGTTTCCTACACAGCTGCATCTTCCTGTAAAGCCCAGACTTCTCAGCACTAAAAACCTTCTCCCTGGCACCACAGAATAAGCTTTTAAAGCATGGATTGTACCTTCATAATAGGGAGCTGATCCAGGTGCTGCCACAAGGATTAACAGTGATGCCAACACAAGTGCATTGAATAAATGGGGGTTTCCCTTTCAGGTGGTTGGAGGTGGACACACTCTGCTTCCCCCAGTGTCCATATAAGTCTTCTTTGAACTACTCTCTGTTTCTTATATCATGTTAATTAAGTTAATGGTTATTTGCATTAATAAAGCTGACTTGATTCTCCAGTGAGTTGGAACAAAATAAGTTGTCACTGGGAAAGTACAGGAGGAAAAGGTGAAGGGGCAATAAAGGCATAAGGAAAGGGAAAAACTTACCTCTAGCAGGCATTTCCAGAGCAGCTCCTGTGACTGCCCAAAATTAGCAGTTCAGTCCTGGGGTGAAAAAAAAAAAAAAAAGAAAACTAATGAATAATAATGAAAAATATGAATGCCATTGCTTACACAACAAGAACTGTGGATGGTGGGGAAGGCAGTTCTGCCATTCCACTCTGACTGGTACTTCCAGAAAAACCAACCAGCACTTTGTCACAACTATTATTTGAAATCTAGTAAGAAAGAAGGATAGGTTTCAGTCACAGTTTTTAGTAAAGCAGTACTGTAAATTGCATTCTTTTCAATTCCCTATTCAAAAGCAGAACTGTATTCTAAAGCCTGAATTTCTCTGAGGTAGCTGGAATAAGAATTTAAAAAAAAAAAAAAACAAACAAACAAACAACTTTTTCTTTTGGACAGCTTACTGTTGGATATGTTACAAATATGCAGGATCCTCTATGAATACAAAATGAGTTAAAAACTAATATCACTTCAGCCCAAAGAAATATTGGAGATCTCCATTTTCAACTTAATTTGCCTTTCAGTGGTGGAAAGGCAGACGTGGGCAGTGCCTGTCAGGTTATATATGTTATGTCTTAATAACAGGCAATAAAGCAAGCTGTCCTGCATGAGGGAGTGCATTAATCTGACAGCTCTCCGTCTGAAATAAATAACAGTGGAATATTGTGAAAATAAAACGAGTTTGTAAACAGGCCCTCGCTCTCTTAGGGGATACAGCCACCTGGATTGTTTTATGCTAATGGCTTTGAAACCCCTGAAAAGCAATGAAAAGGGATGTGTTTAGCAGGGGTAGAACTTGAGTGAACGTTGCTCTGGTTTTACCCAGATATGAAGAGGCACTTCAGATGTGGTGCCTGTGGGCACCTCGTTGGCATCCCCTGACTCTGCTGCCTCTCATGAGATGCATCACCAAGTTCCCCTCCCCAGAATGTCTGATATTTTGACAGACACTCACCTTTCCTTTCATGGATCCTCTTCATCACCTGAACTGCCACCTTGCAGTGTCTGTGCTGCCCCTTGTTGTAATTCAACCCGTGCTCTTCGCTTGCTTTGGGTTTAAACTCTCTGCTTTGAGATTTCACAGTTTTGTGCATGAGAGTGTTTCCGTATTAGAATTTCGCGGGACCTTCATGTGCATCCTTCCTTTGCTTTTTCCATCCTTAAGGGTCAAGAAAACTTGATAAACTCACTTGGAATTAAATTTCTTTTCTTGAGCTCCCTGCTGATCTTTTTGAGGTCAGGAAGTATCTTTGAAAGTGTTGTTGTTTTTTTTTTTCCCTCTTTCAAATGCACAAATACAGCAGACGTGCCAGTAACCCCATGCAGCATTGCTAAGACACTTTCTTCCCAATGTACCCAAAAGATTATTTTCTTACCCTTCAAGGGCATAATTAGTGCTGTGAGGTCTGGGCCATGCCTGCTCTCTGTGCTGTGCTCTTCATTCCAGCTCAGCCATTAATTCCCTTTGGGTGGGGGGAACATCAGGGCATTGGCAAATGCTGAAAAAGGAAGGAAGGAAGGAAGGATCAAAAGCATCCTGTTGGGAGCCATGGGAAAGGGTGCAGCTTCAAGATGCTCATTAATTCAGCCCCTGATAATTATTTAAACTCAAAGCAACTCCTAGGACAGGGGGACATCCAAAATTACCCATCAGGACAGAGAAACTTGGGAGTGCCCTCAGCCTCCCAAATCCCACACTCCTTGGGATGCAGAATGAGAGGAGGGACATGGAGTTGCTTCCCCTCTTCATTACCAGCTGAGGGTGCAGGGTTGGAATCCCCCAGCAGCACTCAGGGAGGGTTTCATGCCCTTGTAAGAAAACATTGAATTTTTGGAAAAGTGCTGCAGATGTTCCCCTGAGACTGGAGCACCTGAATGCTCATTCCTTCTAAAGAGGGGATTTTGACAGGCAGGAAAGGTGTCCATTGGGATTGCTCTCCCTGGTGATTCCGTTTTAGGGGATCATTCCATTTTATGCTGGAACACAAGCAGTAACCTGTTACACCAGCTAAAGACATGAAAAGAAACAAGTCAGAGAAAATAAGGGAAAGTCCAGCCTTTCGTGCCCCTGATGATCCAAATAATAAATCATTTTCCCAGCTGAGAGCCTGGAAAGCAGTTGATCAGAAAAGGACATGTGTTTAACAAGAATTTCCCTCATTAGCAATCCAAGGAGGGCCATGCTGAAGGCAGACAAATAATTTAATTTTGTCACACTTCCTAACATTGCCACCAAACTGAGGCATTTACAGTCACACTTGTCACAACACTAATTATCTATTTGAACAGCAGAGCTCCACTGATTGAGTGAGTTCCGCAGCGAGAACAGATCATTTCATCAGCAGCATCTGATTGTCATTACTTTTTGGATATAGATTATAATGACAGGAAATAAGGTTTTGGTACCTTTAGAGAAGCTTCAGATGAGACAGAGGGGAACTTCTGCCGCAGCCAAAAGCTTCTGCTCATGGACTGGAAAACAATGTCCTGGGGGGTTGTGTTGCCTTGGAAACATGAAAAAATAAAGCACCATTAATTACCTATTTTCAAGCAACCAGTGTATCCAGTGCTGAGGGTCTGACCCAAGGCTAATGAAACCCTCACCCCAATTTCAGCACATTTGGACTGATCAGTCAGCTCTTCTGAGCAAGGGGAGGACCGAGGCAGAACAAAGCTCTGCCAGCTTTTACTTCTGGCTGTGATTCCAGAAGGCGTCAGGCAGACACTCCGAGTGCAGTGGTCCCTCTTCCCTTCACACCCATGACTTTGGAACCATCTTCAGCTGCTTTTGTTTCTTCAATGCATGCCCTCTTTTTTCGAAGAGGTGCTAACAGCTGAACTAATAAACATCCAGGCAAACACACAGACAAGACCTACATATACATATATATATATCCCACATACATATATTTTCTCCAGACAGGAAACCAAGCTGATGATAGTCATTGGCACAGAACCATGAGTTCAGCCAGACCTTCTGCTCTCATTCTTCCTACCCAAAAGACTGCCAAAGTCTCTACTATTATATCTTCTGTACAATCACTTTTAAGTGTAAATAAACATTTTTAACTACAGAGTGTTTGCTGCTTTTCCTCCCATTAGCACTGGTGCTTTGGTCCTGATTTTATAAGTGGGAAATGGAACTCTGTACAATAACTCCATAACTACAGTCATAAATAACTCCCTGGAATTGGTGAAACTAGAATCAACTTCTTCTTGTGGGAGTTTGAAATTATCCTAAAATTCTCTTTTTGGAAGACTATTCACCCCTGCTGCCAGCACAGTCCAGAGCAATCAGCTAAAACTCCCAAAGTATGGAAAGATAAAAATAATTCCAGTAATTTGGAGATCCTGCCCACAGCACAAGTTTGGGGCACAGCACCCTCCCAGGCTGCTGGAAAAGAACCACTTTCATCTTGTAACACAATGCAGATGCTATTTTTACACTGGTCCCAGATATTTTAAGCAAAAAAGTTGCTTAAAAAAAGGCTGAAAGACAATCTCTTCCTTTCATTTGCTTCCATTTCTAAATGAGCTGTAATTTTGAGTTTTCTTTTCTCTCTCCAGTTTTCCTCAGGAATAATGCCAGTGGCAATCTCCACGAATCTCTTGACTCTTTCTGGAGGTTAAACTGACTACAAGAAAGCTGGATCAAAGGGAGAGAAAAACTTTGTTCTAGAAGCACAAAAATATTTACATAATAACAAGATAAGCCAGAACTCCTCATTTCTACCATGTAGACACGCTTGTAAAAAGGATGTTAAAAAAATTAGGCCATTTTTAGTTTAACTGGGGAGGTGAGGAGAGGAGGGATTTTATAGCTCATGGAAGAGAAGAGAGACAAGGCTGGAAATCGGTTTGTAATGCAGTTAATTGAACAGATCCAGAGTTTTCAGGGTTTCCTGCCTGGAGGAGAAGAATCTCTCAGAGCTGTTTTGATGCACAAGAAGGAAAGAGAATAAAGTTTCCCACCACGGACAACTGGGTAGGAAACAACAGCCAGAAACAACTGTATTGGAGCTCTTGGAAAACAGGATAAGAGCTTTGTTTCAACCTCTTCTGAGCTGCTCTCTGAGCTCCTCAGCCATGGCCACAGATTTTGGCAGCAGACTAAAAACAAGACTGATAAGAAATAATACAAGTCAAATTGGGGTTGGTCACTGCAGAGCAATAAAAAATGAGAGACATTTTTTCACGAGGTACTGCTCAAGAACTGGCCTCTTTTGGGGCAGCTCTAGTAAACTCAGAAAAATGGGAATTCAAGACACTTGTCGATATTTATTCTAATGAGTTCATCATCTCTCCTCTCCGATGTGCTGGAACCAAACCATAAATGTTTCCCATATCAAACACCCACTTGTTCCTGCCCTGGGAGGAGCAGAGACATCCATTCTGCACTTAATTAGCTGTCCCTCAGGAAGAAATGAGAAAGGCCATGCTTTAAATTAGACCCATCTGGTAAAGGCCTTCTTGAAAAGATGAGGCTTATGTGATGTTTTGGAGCTGTCAGAGGCAGAGGCCATCTGTCCTGACTAACTGCTGCCAGTCCTCAGGATTCTGGTCCGTAATGATTGTTTATATGAGAAAGGTGACTGAGGGGTCAGAGTGCTGAAATCTGAACAGGAACGTCGTGGTAGAGTCTAATAAAAGCCCAGTAAGGGGATGAGGAGTGAGGCTTTGCTTCCCAGCACCTCCCTTTCCTCCAAGGACATCACAGGGCCCTGGAGTTCAAGAAAGAACCAAAATGCTGCTGTTTGTGGCCACTTTTCTACTTAACTAGAGTTTGTGCTCCAAAATGTGGATCGGATCAGGTCCCTCTCCAAGGGGTTTTAACCCAGTATCTCTTGATTTTCATGAAGCCTCAAGGATTAGAATCCTCCCTTACACCTACCTGAACAGCCAGGTTTATATTTGGGATGAAAGCCCAGCTTTTAGAGAAGAAGAAACCCTCATTTCAAGTCCCAGATAATACATTAAGTGGGTTCCATTACATCCTGCCCATGGCATGGTCACAGCCACAGCTCCTAGACTGAACTGCTGCAAATCAGGCTTGGATCTCATTTTTTACCCCAGTTCTCTGTGGTTTCAATTCGTTTCCAACACTCCACGTGCTCTGTTCCTTGGTCCCAGCCCAGCTGAGGTGCCTCACTGCTCTTACCAGGGCAGCTCAGGGCTGGGACCAACTCCTAAAGGGAGAAATTACCTACATAATTCATGATGCCTCTTGTTGCCAAAATAGCCAGACTTAATTGCCAAAAAGTTTAGTCCAGCCATTAACCCAGCAGTGCCAAAGTCACCATTAAACCATGTTTCCCGAGTGCCACATGGATACAACTTTTAAATCCCCCCACCCCCAGGGATGGTGACCTCACCACTGCCCTGGGCAGCCTCTTTCAAGGTTTCACAACCCTTTCAGGGAAGAAATTCTTCCAAATACCCAATCCAAACCTCCCCTGGCACAACTTGAGGCCATTTCCCCTTGTTACCCAGAACAAGAGACATCCATTTCTCTATCTGTGCAGAACACTAAAGTTTTGTGAGCACAGTAACTTGAACACAGAGAAAAATGGATGCACAGATAAACACACCAAAGGCACTGGAGCATCACTGCTCACAGGGGGGGAAATATTCCTCTGAACACCTATTCTAGGACAGGAGTCCTGCCTCCCAACTTCAGAACCTACTCACTTAAACAGATGAGGACAAAATACATAAAGTACATCCCCAGAAACCTGAGGCAGCAGGGGGGCTGGTCTCTCCACACCAGCAGCAGAGAAGATGCTGATTGCGGGGTTGCAGACGGACACCACACATTTTCAGAAATTAAACTGTAAGTGGTTGGTTGTGGGTTTGTTTTCTCTTTTTTTTTTCTTTTTTTTTTTTTATTAACCACATCAGTCGGATTTCTGTCTGTGGGAAACTTTTTCCTCAGAGAGGCTCTTTTCACAGACACAGCAGGGATGGAGGTAACAGCATGAAATGAGAGAGCTCGAAAAGCAGCGGCGTGCTGCAGGAAGCCCAGCATTTGCATGTTAAGCTACATCTATTCCCCGAACGCTCAAGACACATGAAAGCAACCCCAGATTTTTGGTTTAGCAGCAGATCTACGCGCTGCAGCCTGAATTTAAAGGTCAGGGATGTTTAGAGGGGGTTTTGGTGGTTTTTTTTTTTTTTTTTTTTTGCACTTAGCTGGAGCAGCGTTACATGGTTCCCCTCGGGAAGAGCAGTGGGAGCAGCAGCAGCTCCGCCGTGCTGGGACATCAGGTCACAGTCCTGTTTGTACCGAAGTGTCTTGACACCAGCCCCCATTCCCAGTGCCAGTGGCCCTGGTTCACTGGGATGTTGTAGGAGAGACACCTCTCTGATGCTCATGACCTTAACAAAGAGCTTTTTAGTGCTTGTCAGGGCTATGACAGCTGAATCTTTTTAGGCATGTAAGTGAAGAGCAGCTGAACAAGACCCGCTGTCTTTTCAGGAAAACACAGCCCTGGGGGAAGTTGGAGATGTTCAAACTCAGTTTTAACCTTTCTCATCTTCGGAAATCAAGCTTATTTGTGACCAGGCCGAAGGTTTCCTACCTGACAAGGCAGTTCTGTGCCCTTTGGCTTCGTGCCACGTGGCTGGGGGGGAACTGGTAGGGCTAACACCCATCATCTCCCTCCCACCAGCACCCCAGCACCGCCTCCCTGGCACCACCAGGGCTCTGGGCACGGATGTTCAGCAGTGCCTTTGCTCCTCCTCATCCTCCCATGACACCCTGATGAACAGTCGAGCATTGCAGGGTTGTCATCCACACCACTGAGCTCCCCAGGATGCTGTTCCCTCCTTTCCTTCAGCATTCAGGAGCAGGTGAAGCGGGAGATAAAGAATAAAATGATGACCCTTGTCATTGCCTTCAAATGAGCGGCACTGATGTGGCTGCATATCTGAATATTCAGGAGAGGGGCAGACCTACACGCTGGATTTACTGAGATAAATGTTGGTCTCAGCTGTTAATTCCTGGTGCTGATGAAGGCTGCAGAAAAATTGTATGTGTGCAGGGCGGATAAGAGGTGAGGGCTGGCTGTTGCCTGCTAAGAGATAAAGGACTCGAACGACTGCTGGTTTGTTTGGGTTTATGATGAGATTGATATGGCTCATGTCTCGGTACACTGATGATATGGGCGAGCAGTTAAACAGAAATAGAAGCCAAGATCCTTGGACTGTCCTGAAATACACTGGAGGGCTGGTAGGAAGGACCCCTGGAGAGACTGATCCAACCCCAGAAAGCAGTGGATACCCTCCAGAGGGTTATTTCAGTCCTTCTGGACTGGTCATTTTTCTTATGCTGGCGAGATGGCACACGGTCCCATCCCCTCTGAAGGGACAGCACAATTTCTGAAGCCACAAGGGAGAAAGAGATGGGCACAGATTTGTCTCACATCCCCCCCCAACAAAGGCACACCCCCCAGCACTGGGAGCAGAGGCAACCCCCCCCCAGACTTCCCAGAACAACTGCACGGAGTGGGAGTTAAAAAGCCCTGTTTCCAGATGCCTGCCTTCCCCTCCCTCACCTTCCTCTCGTGATGCTGGCATGGTTTCTCACATGACTGAAGGAAAGCCCCTAACTCCAGAAGCATATCATTTGAAAGACAAGTGTGCCTCACTCAGAAATCCTCCAGGTACTTGTTCAGCACTTCACTGACGGACGAGCTCAGCTCTGACAGCTGCAGCTCTCAGGGGCGCCACCAGCGTCACACGGGGCACTGGGGACACTCAGTGGCGTCACCGAGCCACCAGACTCGCTTAGCAAGGCAGAACATCCACCTGGGGCTTTGGCAGGCTCAGGTTTTGGCCTCCCAGCTCCCTTGAACGAATGCTTTTATGCTTTGCTCTGCTGCCTCCACAGGCACTGATGGTGCTGAGGCACCTGGTGTGCTGAGAACACCACTCATCCTGGTGATGAACGTGACAAAACTGCCTGGGGCTTTGGTCTGGGTTTTTAAACACTTGCTGTATCTAGATGAACCCCTTGTCTTATGCTGGAGTAAATTTTCTGTTATCTCTGCCTGTAAACCTCCTACTCAAAGGCATCACCTTCCACTACTGCAGTGCCTGGGGCATGTGTTCAGGACAACACTGGACACTGTGAAGTCTCAGGGTTTTGCTCTGTCACCTCAAAGCACCTTGAGAGGTTCCACATGTCTCCCTCCAAGTTGCACATCTACCATCCAGCACAGCACCACGGGCTGGATCAGACCATGCTGAGGAGATCCTCCCTTTCCTCTCTCCCTTCAGCAAACCCGCACCTGTTTAGTAGCATCTGATGCTACTTTGCACCCCTCTACATTCACCTCTTCCCTCTCACCTGGTCCTTGGGCAGCTGATAAATCAGTTCCCATTCTGGAACTCAAATGCTACCAAGTACAGCTGAAGGTCCACAGACTTCTCCTTTTCAACTCTGTCCTCTCTGTGTGGGTTGCAATATATGATCTTACAAATAGGATGAAAGCAGCTGTAGCTGTCAGGGACCACCTGAAATGGGGTTTTATGAAACTTCAAGTAGTACCAAACATTTCAAAACAGAGAAAAGATTCTGATATACCCATAGATGAAAATATTGCCTATTCCTTTTTAATGCATCATTCCATGAGAAATGTTGTTATGCCGCATTTAAACATGTGACTGTCTCGGGATTTATTGCACTCACTGAAAATTTTCATCATCAAAATCAGAAAAATTAGACCAGCTTTGAATCAGTGTTGCTCACCTTTAGCATTCTCATTTGGGCTCTGCTCAGGCACAAACAGCTGCTCCTCCTCCAACACACGAACGGTGCAGTCGAGAAAAGTTTCCTTTGGGAAAAGTTGTGAGAAAAAAGAAGCTGAATCATCACAGAGACTCACTATGGGGGAATACTGAGGAGTCCCTGTCAGTCTCATTACTGTGGGCAACACAATCATGTTTAGAGGCTACAAAATATGTAGCCAATGTTTGCATCTTATAAAATACAGGTGGATTTTTGTACAACCTACAACCAGCTTGGCTGCAGTGTAAGCTGGGAGACATGGCTGAGTTAGGAACTCTGCTGTCTGCCTGATATGTGATTTTGGACACGTTTGCAATTCATGTTTAGAATTCAATTATTTACATAGTTGACAGAAATGTAAAAGCAAATAAGATACAGAGTGGAAATATTTGTGGTTTCTTATGACAGTAAAAGAAGACAACTTCAAAACAGCTTTAAAAATGAAGGCTGACATTATTTCTAGATTTACAGCTTTTAATGGTCTCGAAAACACACACTCCAAACTAAATCAGTGCTAAGCAAATGTTGGAGATGCAATACATAATATACACGCAAAACCAGAGCCTGAATTGGGAATTCTTGTTCTGAAACCATATTGCCTTTGGATGGTCCCAGGGAAGTTAGAAAACAACATATATGAGTCCTTTCCCTGTACCTACCATGGGCAGCAGAAATCCCAGCACACAGAAAGGGCACTGCAGTGACCATTCACATTAACCTTTTCTTAGACACATATAAAGCTGGGTGAACAAAGGACAACATTGGAGGGCGATGAGTTCACATGTTTCATATTTCAGTCTTAACTCTGTCTTCCCATCACGCCTGCCCTGGTAAAGGGAGGAAAATGGGGATGAAAATTACCAAGCAGGTGTTTCAAAGACATCCGTAAGCAGTTCTGTATAGTCTAATTAGTGCTCTAATATCACAGTGCAGACTCATCATTATTTCCTCTTCATTAGCTGCTGAAATACAATGCATCTTAAAAAAAAAAAAAAAAAAAAAAAAAAAAAGTCAAGCCTGTTTCCCTTTTTTTTTTTAAATTTAAAAAAACAAAAAACCAACAAACAAACAAGAGCTTGTTTCTCCCATTACCATAACAAAGACAATAGGAATATGATTAATGCATGCCATCTAAACTATGTGCATTGTGCATTAAATACCAATGCACCATCTCAGCCTAAAGTGAGCTCCCAAATTATAAAACACAGTTGTCAATATAAACACTTGCATCAAAGGAAATGTTTAGGAAGAAATCAATGGGAGAATAAATCTTTTCTTCTGGCTGCCTTCGTGTAAATGCTGAACTCTACTCCTGTTTTTTGGAAAGAGAGAGACCACAAGTCCGCCAGAATGCACCCAGATTATTCAAGGCATGGTCTGACCTGGTAGGGAGAGAGCTCCAGGAGATATCTACCTTGTAGTCACTCCTGTGAGAGCAATTGGTGTCAGCTCTATGCAGCTTTAAATTAGTTTTGGCTGGCCATGGCCCTCTCTCTGCCCGAGCACACAGCTGCAGGATGGACAGATTGCTAAAACATTGCTACTCCCCTCAGCTCCTCAGATGGACTCTGCAAGTGCTGCTCCCAGGATCCCAGCCAGCTCCTGCTCAGCTGATCCATGTCCAAACCAACACAGAAACACCTCCAGGGCTTGGTCTGCCCGATGTTGACACATGTTCTTAGGAACAGCTCTGTCCATTGGACAGACCTGATACATCCCTCTTGGGATGAGCTGTGCCAAGGACAAGGCTGTCTCCAAGCCCGAGCCCGTGGTCCAAGATCTCCTTGGTGCTGGTGCAGTGTGTCTGGTTGTTCAGCTCAAACGAGTGGGGCACAGCCAGCCCTCTCCTGCTGGCAGCACAGTCCCCAGAGAGGCCTTACAATAATTTGGGAGACTGGGCGGTAGATCAAGGTCCCAGCTCCTTCCCCCCATGCCTGCACAGACTGGACACCCCCAAAAGAGCATGAAGAGCCACCACAGCATCCCTGAGATAAGACATTCCCCTTTCCACCTCAACGTTCAATTCGCCGTCAAATGCTGAAAATTAAGATGAACTCACCAGAGGGAAGAGCAGCCGAGGAAGGAACATTTTTACGCCTGCTTGGCCTCTGACAGCAGCCCTTTAATTACAGCACATGGCAAATCTGCAGCAACTCCCTCCTCATGATCCCCCAAACTCAGCTTAAAGCCTCTCTGCAGCTCCACCTTCTCTGACAGAGCAGCGGCAGCGGCTTCACCAACCGATCCCACGTGAAACGTCTGTAACGAAGCTTCACTGCAACAACAAATTTGACTCTTCCTCCAGAGAGCTACAGAAATTTGTCCAGGTTTTAGAAGGATTCAAGCTCCAGGGAGAAAGGAAACCCCAAAGTGGGTGCCAGATCCACACTTCAGTGCCACGTTAGAGAGAGAGAGTTGTGTTCCCAAAGCGCCCCCCAAATACAAGCCAACAATCACAGCAAGTCATGCCATGGGCAGGTAAAACTTAATGTGCCCTCACCTTAAAGACAGGGAAGCAGCAGCAAATAGGTTAAACAATTTAGCACAAGTTGTTCAATAATTGAGTCACAGAGCCTGGCTCGGAATCCAGAGATCCTGCCTCCTGCTCTCCTCTTGATTTAACATCGCTAGAACCACCTTAATTATTCTGTTTTGTTGTTACAAAGAGCTGAGCATAGGAAATAGTCTAAATCCTTGTGCAGTGCTGAAAAGAGCTTGATGGGATTTTGTTTCTTTTGCTGAGAATACCCAGGACAAAGAGCAAAAGGTTGAAAGTAGATGGGCCACTGAGTTCTCTTGGTTTCCCTTTATAGGTTGTTTTTCCTTATTTTTATCATTAATCAAGAACACTCTGAAGTTTCCTAAGGAAAAGGGTAATAGTGTCAAGAAAATTTAACAGGTGTTTGAGATGAATTCAATGCAGCTCTATTACCTTCAGGTCAGCTTGTTTTTTACTTTCAAAGACAAGTTTACATCTCAGATTAAAGAAACTATTGAACCACATACAAGGGGAGCTCTGTGCTGTACCTCGAGCCATATTAAAGCAGCTGAGAAGCACAGGAGTTTGATAATGTCTTAATGCACCACGGACATGGAATTTGATTCCATGTATTGATCACTCTAGACACAATTAGTGGAGTAAGTGCAAGTTTACAACTGGTGCAGCTCCTTACTCTTATTTTTGTAGTGAATAAAACTGACTGAAGCTTAAGTGTGGGGACGCAATCATGTTCCCTGACCACCCAGCTGCAGTAATGAAGCACAAAGGCTTCTAAAAAATCTAAATCTAAAAAATCATGCACAAGAGCATTGTAGTTTTATGCTGACTGGTCTCTCACTTACGGGTTAAAATGATTTTAAACAGATGCTTAAAGAAACATGATTTTAATTTTTTTTTTTAATTGAGGTTAACCTCCATCTTGAAAAAGTCAGAGGAAGAGGGGCTATACTTAACTAATTTCAGCTGCAGATAACTCTGTATTTGACAAGTAAAAATTGCAAAAAAAAAAAAAATTAAAATATTTAAAGGCAATAATAAAGTTTTTCTTCTTGTTTTTTTTCCGCTGAAAGGTTGCAGATATTTATATTGTATTCTAATTACTGATTATTCAACAGATAGAGGTAAATGTCTTTTACCCCTGAGACTTTTGAAGATGTTATTTTGACACATCCACGCAGACCAACACCCACTCAGCACCTCGGGATGTAACTGTAAAATCAATTAATTCAACAGCTATTTCTGCAGCCTGTAGTGTAATTACCCATGAAATGTTGGCGGTTTTCAGGATAGCAGAAATCTATCATTTATGCTTAACCTGGGCTGTTCTTCCCTCCCTCCATCCGAGGAGCAGCTGTGGATGTGCAGACTGAAGTGGTGGATGCGGGTGAGCTGGTTCTCACTTCCTCTGGACCAGTTTTACCCCTTAGGAAGGTGTGGTGGAACATGGGCATGCCTTCCAAACCCAGACTGAACTCACAACCAGATCCATACCAGTAAAGATGCTTCTTCCCTAAGTAGTGCCTTCTGCTTTCCCACCTTCCACCTTTCCTCTGCTTCTCATCCCACCACTACTGGAGGTTGTGTCTGTCGATAAGGAGCTGTTTTGAGCAGTTTCTGTGAAGATCTGCAGGAAGCCATCTCCTGCCTCGATGAACACATGCTTGCACAGCATCAGTTCCACGACAGCAACTCACCCCCTGCCAGACTTCAAGGACAAGAGATGGGGTGGGGGTTTCAAAAGCCCCCTGCAATCCCTGCACAGAAGAGCTACAGCAAGAAGTTTGCTCCAGTTATGGATACTGGATATTAACAACAACTCTAAACACAATAATTAGTTCATTTATCTCCAACTTACATAGCCTTTGTGTAAAGGAGTATTTTACAGTTGAATAATTTTAATTTTTTTAGCCCTATGTAAAACAGGCATCATCAGTATAATCCTTAGAATCTAATAATGATTCCATCAGTGTAAAATCATTATCCTTAGGCAAGAAGGAAACCAATTCAATTATGATGTTGGTTGAAAAATCGAGGGTGAAAAGTTGTAGTACATATTAAACTTGAGGCTGGAAAAGTTGTAGTACATATTAAAATGGTTACTACAAAATTTGTGCATCCAGGCTAACAAATGCTAATATGTTCCTTTGTTACCTTCTAATTTATATGATTCATGTAAGCCTGCAGCAAGAGAAACTTGTTTTAAAATTCATCTACATTAAAAAATAGCAATGCAATGAATTGTAAAGTTATTAGCATTCATGTCTGGTTGTGTTATTAAGCTGTACACATCAAATCGGGTAGTACAAGTACAGAAATGTCATAATGAAGTAGAACAGCATTTAATCAGAGGAATTTCTAAAGGTCATCAGAGCATCATATAAATTCATCCATGCATGACAGCAATGTGAAATAAATAACTGAAAGAACACTACGAGAATAAACTTCAATCTTGGAGCTTTGTTTCCAGCAGTAGAAGAATTAGCCGAGTTTCATGCTGAGGGAACAGCCAACAAAAAAATACTGAATTCTGTAGCTTTAATTAATGAAAGACTAATAAGAGGCAGATAAGGAGTTTTACACAAGGGAGCTAACGAGGTGTGTTCACTGATAGCTTCCTACAACAGCTGATCTCATACGTCTCCCTACAACTGAGAAGTGCTCAGCTCCGTTTTTTTCTTCCTCATTAGCCAGATGAGCCCTAAATGATTCCCTTTAAATAACCAACGATTTGTTAATATTTCTGCACTCATAAAACCCCTTTGACTGCTTCAGGACATACATTATAGGCCTGATAGTTGGCAGCTCCAAACACTGGAGCTGTTTCAACACCCCACGTCAGCGCAGTGACAGCCTGTTTTCCTCGCCCAGCACCGTGGAGCTCCGGCAGACGCCATGGTCACCCAAAGGCAGGCTCTGGTACCTGCAAATCATGTTCAGCAGCACCTTGATCTGCACAAAACCTAATTGATTTCACTGGGAACCTTCCCAGAATAAAGTTCAGCCCTCGGTGATGAAAGGCACGGGGATCTGGCTGGGAAGGTGCGTTCCCACAGTCCGGGGAAGGTGAGACGTTGCAGCAGTACACAAGGGCGATGAGACAGGAGAAATAACTAATTCATCAAAGACTCCTTCTGAAGCCCTGCATGTATCAGTGGCTTTCACCTAATTAGTTGGTTTGGGGAGAAAAAGAAACCCTGTGTTTTCAGCTGGTCTCCAGCCCTGGGCACCAGCAGTGCCGGAGGGACACGGCAGGCAAGGAGCCCTCCTTCCCTCCTCCGAGTGGCCACTTCTGGGCAGGACCAGGAGCCCTGCACAGGGCACCTCCTCCTTTATTCTGTTTGAACAGGATCCCTGGTACGTTTTAACGACAAGGATTGGGGGTTTTGTAACGTTAGTTCTTTGTTAGAGTTCAAGCAAACCCTGTTCCTCCCGCCGCAATAACCATCTCTGTGCTGGCCAGGAGAGGAGGAAGATAAAGCACAACTCTGCTTCCACGGATTTCAGCTCTGGCCAAACCTCCAAGCACAGAGCAGCCTGCAAAATGGAACTCTCACTTTTCCAGCCTAATTGCAAGTGGGAATTTCCTACAAAACAGCCACTCCTCTCCTGCTGGACCTGCTGCTCCTCCGAGTTCGTGTGTGTGCTGGTCCCTGTGTTGGCCCTTTCGCTTTGAAAGGAGCTCTGTAGTCATGGAGGACTCTTGGGATTGGGCACCAGAGCAGAGGAAAAATACAGATACTATAGATTTCTACGGTGACAAACCAGCTGGATTATCTGTGTGATTTTGTACATCACCAAGAGGAGAAAAAGAACATGCTATTCTACATTTCAATCTAATTTGTAGAATCTACCACTGTCCCCGCAGGGAAGAGCTTGTTTGTTCCTCAAATCACAAAAATTAGGTTTTCAAGCCCAGTTCCCAGCACTCTCTCCTTTCCATCCTCCTCCCCAGTGTCCGTGCTGGCGTCCTCAGCACAGGGCAGGAGGGGCTGAACCTACAGCCTCACACTTCAATTCCCTTCACCAGAGCAATTCCCACACTGGGGACCAACACCAAAATATCACACACTGGGGTCATAATGTAAGAGCCTAATCTCTACATCATCCACCTGCTAAGGCAAGACAAGACACACACAGAGAGGATGTAACATTATCACTTTCCATCTCCTTATTTCACCTACCCCATCAAGAGAATAATTTCTTTTCCTTTTTTTCTTTTTTTTTTTTCATTTTAATTCAAATAAATTACTGCAAAAAGCAACAGACAACTCCAGAGGCTGAGAACAGTCTTGTGCATCGTTTTCATATTTTTTTTAATTCATTAGTGTCTACACTAAATGAAAGAATTTATAACCACACTCAGGTTTCCTGAGAAATCATCCTAGCAGCATGTTTACTGAATCAGCAGGAAAAATGAATAAACAAAATGAAATCAGAAGAGAAAAGCAGTATCTAAATGAAAGCCAGAGGAGCCGAAAAGAACCGTGAGATTATAATCTTAAATTAAAACCGCAGAGAGGGCAATATAAAAGATATTCTAATCACTACATCCAATTAAATGAGGTAAATCACTAAAGCATGTTAAGTGCCTTAACTATTATAATAATTAAGAATCAAACAGAAATCAAGCATCTCTGAAAGACTGATGATGCACATTAGTGCAGAGGGAATGCTGGTTCCCACTGAAATGCAGAGGCAGAGCAGAAAACACGGGAGATTTCCGTGCACCTAAAGCCATCCTGGGCATGAAGGTGGGGGTCCTGTGTGGAAATTCCCAGTGGGAAAGGGAGTGTTCCACAGTGGCAGTGCTGTCCTGAGGTGACCAGCACCCTGCTCTCCTGCACAGGGAGAGCAGCATCGCGCTGCCTGCAGAGCCACATCTCCTACAGAGGACAGTGTCTGCAACCTCTGCTGCTGCTCAGCTCCTGACAGCCCCTCTCCCCCACTCTACCCTCCCAGAGGGGACAAGCAAACAGGAACGTGATGAGAAGTACCGTGAAAAACATTGTACTTAAACCCTAGTGCTGTAGGCAAAGAGTGCTTTGTGGGTTTTATGATCTCACTGTCTGAAGCTCCAAAGTATGAAGGTGGAACCACAGAATCTTAGAATGGTGTGGCTCGGAAGGGAACTTTAAAGGTCATTTAATCCAACCCCCCTGCCATGGGCAGGGACATCTTCAACCAGATCAGGTTGCTCAGTGCCCTGTCCAACCTGATTTTCAATGCTTCCAGGGATGGTGTTTCTATGACCTCTCTAGGAAACCTGTTCCAGGGACTCACAACCCTTGTCGTAACAAATTCTTCCTTATGCCAAATGTGAATCAAACCTCTTTTAGTTAAAAACCTTTACCCCTTGCCCTGTCAACGCAATTCCTCCAGTATAGAACAACACCCTCAGTGACATCATTACTGAACCCTTCCATAACAAAGTGCATTATTGTCCCAGTCCCCTCATCACACGTTGAACATCCTGGCCCTAACACAGGGATGAATTTCAGCACAGCCATCCAGGAAAGAATCTGCTGCTCATGTAGAACTCCTCATTAAATTACAGACAGTCACCTTCCTGTTCTAAATCAGTCTGGGGCCGTGCATGGGTGATAGATATTTTAATTAGCAAAATTAGCAACCAAGAAATACAATTTAGACACAAGATTTATCTGCAAATGGTAATTCCCCAGCTTTTCTGCAGTAGCTGGGGCTGAGCTTTCTGAATACAAAATGGACACACTGAATACACAACCACCTCACTGATGACTTCTCTACTTCCAAAGAGGTTTCAATAAATCTATTATTTTAGCGTCAGAGCATCCCTGCTTATAGAGGACCCATTTTTACCAAATCCCACGTAACTGTGGTCTCCTTGCCTTCAGAAAGCAATGCTAAATATTGCAGGATAGTTGAAATTAGGGGAACTATAAAACTGGAGTCAAAAGTGAGATTTGTCTAGACAAAATGTACTCAGATTTGGGAAGAATGGCTACAGACAGAATCCAGGGAGGGAAACTGGTCCTGCTGGAGTCCTCTCTGCTGCATGAAGAGACCCTGAAGGGCAGTAGGACGTGTTCAGGAGATGCAGCGAGCACAGCCAAGTAGGGACTGCTGTTTGCATTGTGTTTTCTCCTTCTTTCACTACTGCTTTAGCTCTGATAATTATAAATAATCCAGACAGTTAATTTAGCCATATTGCCCTGCTCCTCAGGGAGGAGGAATAGTATTGGAAGGACTAAGACATATTGAATTTTATGGGCACGTAAATAGGTTTTTTTAACAGTTCTCCCTCTGCTTTCCCTTTGTACATCCCTTTTGCTTGACAATAGTTGGTACGTGAAAAACACACTAAGAAAAACCAAAAACTGAAGCAGAGCAACGTGAGTTTTGTTCCTCTTCTGCTTTGTATTTGTTTTCCCTGTAAGAAAAACGCATTGAAGGGCTCAGCTTGGGATTTCATGTGCTGCAATTTCATCTCGGGAAAGCAATCCCTCCCACACCACACTGGATGAGAGGGAAGAGAACGCAGCAGCAACGGAGGTTTTTCATTCCTACACCTTCTTTCTTTATTGTTGGCAAGCAAACACACATTGAACACAACAATTCATGTAAAACTATAAAATATCAGCAGTATATCTAAGTCTCTTTGAGAGCTGTCAAGCCTTCCTTTCAGGTAAAGAAGAAAAGAGGCCACTGTTAGGGAAGGAGGGGGGTCCTGGGCTTCTTTGGTAGCAGGGAAGAGCTCAGAGAAGAATATGAACAATCTGCAGCCTGCAAAGGCCAGGCCACCGCTTAGCCAGGACCAAAGGGTTTCTTAGGGGGCTGTAACACTCCCAACTCTGCATTTCCATTTGCAGTGTCACTCTTAAGGAGCTAATTTTCACCAAGTCCAGCTCATAATCACTTTTGTGTCTCGAACCACAGAACTATTAAAATTTCACAGTACTAGACCAAGTATTGGTTATTTCATTGGTAAGACTGATCCTTGAATTCTTCCTGTGAAGCATAACCTGCTCCCATCCCAGTGCTGAGAGATCCTGGCAGCCCTCAGCATTCTCACAAATCAGGTCTTCCCCCTCAAACTTCTGACTCCAAACTCCTGGCACTCTGCCCTAGCACC
This sequence comes from Empidonax traillii, assembly GCF_003031625.1. Taxonomy (NCBI): domain Eukaryota; kingdom Metazoa; phylum Chordata; class Aves; order Passeriformes; family Tyrannidae; genus Empidonax; species Empidonax traillii. Next base: position 1,457,431 of record NW_020955626.1, on the reverse strand, counting down.
CCCAACTCACCATCTCCCAAAAGCAATTGCTCCCAGCCCAGCCAGGGATGCTGAGCCCTTGTGCCACCACCATGGGTTGCAGTTTGGCCCTTGTAAAAATTATATTATATAATATATAAATTATATAGATATTTATATAATATATAAATTGTATAATATAAATTATATTAGAAAGGCTGTTCAACACATCCAAGAGCACAGCCCTGCACAGCCCAGGTGAGCACTAATATGAACCCCCCTCAGATGGTATGAAAATCCAGCACTGGAGCTTCTTTCAGACACACACCCACACCTTGGGGAAGGGGTTTAACAACTCAGGCCTGCCAGCAAAAACCAGTGAGCACCAGGCTCATTTCCCAGTGGGGACGGATGCGCTGACAGCTTACCAAACATGTGCTGCTCTCAGCTGCAGCTTTCAGACCAGGCTCACACCAAGCTAAGTCCCACTGAGGGGATTTGCAGTTTGATGCTGCATTAAAAAAAAAAACCAAAGAAAAACAACAACCAAAAAAAAAAAAAAAAAGTTGAAGACAAAAAGCAGCAACAGAGGACCAACATTAATCCAACAAAGCTCACTAGAGGAATCCCTTCGAAACTGATACTTTTACCCACAGTCCCGTTCAAACTTTCTCAATTTTAACACAAAAAATTGCAAACTACATTGGAAATAACTCCCAGACCCCCGAGCCAGCCTTGGCCTTCAGTGTTTGTGCCACACCACGACCGAGACTCCACGTCAGCAGGAGGCTTCTTGGGTTTTAGGGTTATTTTGGGGGGCTTCCCACGTACCTGCTGCTCCTCCACTTGGCCAAAGTGATGCTTCAGTCCCTCCTGCCCTGTCAGACCCCCATCCCACTGCAGCAGGTGAGTTCAGCCTCTGCTGGGCCCCCTCTCCCAACCCTCCCCTTCCATTATCCACATCATGTAAGTCTTCAAACGCTCATCCCCAAGGATTTCCAGCTTCCCAGGCCTTTCAAACGCTCCCTCACTCAAGAGCCTCCACTTATCTGTGAGAATATTTTACCTTTCACCATATAAAGCTTAGATTTTTCCCTGTTTGAACTTCACTCTGCTTTATTTTATCTTTTAATATATCTCAGTGTCTTTTACAGTTCCTGGTTATATTATTATGCATTTGAGCAGCTCTCCCCCAAGGAATGACCTTATCTATGGGTATTAAAGCCTGACAGCTTTCAGCTGTTTTTTTACTGCTGGATTTGTTCTTTGGGCTGGGGAAGGGCAGGTTCAATGGAAAACCAGTAAATATCTACTGAGATCTCCCTGCCCAGATTTAACCCTTTTCACAGGCTCTGACTGTAAAGTCTTGGATAATTGTTCTGTTCTTTCCCCAAAGTAGCCCAAGAAAGAAAAAAATTGCATCTCTAGCAGTCTTTCAGAGGTCTGGCATTTCAGAAATGAGCATTGCTTCCCCAAAAGCAGAACAGGAGGATCTGATCACAGCAGTAATGCATGTGTGATTAACTCTCTCAGGAAAGACACACTGACTCCTTCAAATACAGGTGCCAACAGCAATAAGGCAGTACCTGGCCCCTAAATGGGCTTCTATTAAGAGTTAAATTACAAAATCTTATTTTACATTTAGTTTTTCAGCTGGTCAAAACTATATCCTTTTTAATGGAATTCTAGAAGTCCTCGGATATTCTGCTTTTTAAGCACCATAAATTGTGATCCCGAGAGCTGCCTGGTGATAGTAAGTTCTTCAGGGTTTAGGGTTCTTCACTGCTCTTCCCATTAAATTTCCAATAAAGCATTTGCATTTTTATATCCGAAATCCCAGAAAGGGCACTGGAGAAACTCAGCCTTTAACTGCTAAATATAACACAAACTATTTCCCTCAGCGTGGAAGCATTTCAAAATTACTCCAGTGCACATCGTGGTTCACTGTTGCACTTGGTGAGCTTAGCATGTCCATGGCAACTGATGAACATTCCTGCTATAAATAACAAACCTGTTTGGCAAAGTCTGAGATGTAAATATTGAATCCGGCACAAAGGCAATTTTCTGCCCCTCCTTTTGCTCCCTGCTGAAGCAGGAACACACACTTGCCTGCTGGAAGGTCATTTCCAAATAGATGACAGTGTTGCAGAAATCAGCGATTTTGATTGGCATTGCTTTCAGCACGAATCACCCATTTGGGGCCAGTGATGCTGTGCAAGGCTGGACTGGCTGTAGCAGCAGCACTCCCAGCACTGAGGTGGCACAACCACTTTTCAGAGAACCATCAAAATTTGTGGCTTTGCTGTCAGAATCTTCAAGGCAGAGTCTCACCTGCAGTAGCCCATGTGTGACTGGGTCGCTATTTTTCACGTGTAAATCTGGCTTGAGGGCCTGCAAAAGGAGCTAATACCCTTTCCAACAGATGGTACCACCGTGAGCCTCTCTGGAAACACAGCCCTTTGGAGGCAGTGCCAGGAGCTGAACACACAGTCAGGAGAGCTGAGGGCAGTTACAATGCCCAGCGCAGTTGGGGAGTCGCGTCCTGTCAAATATCCACACATTTCCCTGCTCCTCTTGGCCACTTTCCCACTCCTGGTGAGGGAGAGGGACATCCCTGCTGCCTGCCCATGGAATGATGCTGGTGCAGCAGGAGCAGCCCTCCCTGCCTGGGCTGTGCTGTGCTGGGGGTGGTGGCAGCGTGCCACGGTCCCTCCTCACAGGCCTGGTGATGGCTCAGAGGGGCACAGAAAGTGAGCAGACCTGTCACCTCCCTGGTGCTGAACCCTGCCAAGCCCTGGCAGGGGTGCTAATGGCTCTTGAACTGCCGTGTCAGATGAACTGTAGCAGCATTCCACCTCGGCTGCCTTCCCAGGCTGTGCCAGGAAAGCCACCGGCTCTGCCGCTGCCATCCCTTGTCTCGGTCACAGAATCCAACTGCACTAAGGGGTGGCCAGAAGCAGCTTCCTAAATAACCTCACAGTCATTCTGCACCCCCTGCCCATCAGGCTGGCTTGTCCCCACCTCTGGAGAGATGCCCCACAGAGCCTGCTGTGTTTAATGTGCATGGAACCTGAGCCTAAACCTGCACCGGGTCAGACCTGAGCTGTAACCAGAGCAAAAGCAAAGCTCTCATTCCTGGCCCTGCTTTCCCCATGCATCCACTCTCCATAGCATGCACTTAAAAGGGTATCAAAGGTGTTTTGTCCCATCCAGATCTCACCTTCCTGCCACTCCACCAAAACCCCATGGCTCTGCCCCACTGAGCCACTCCAAGGTCCCTGCTCAGACACCAGCTGCTGCTGCTGTTATGATGGTAAGGATTAGTTATATTACCATTATGATTGTAAGAATTAGTTAAATTGCTCAAGAATAATGTACTTATTCAAATGCATGTTGAAATATCCTTTGACACAGCATCAGGAAAACCAGGGTTGAAACCACTGGATTGAGAAGAGAAATAGTAGCACCAGCACAGCCCTCCCCTCTGCCCAGGAGTTTGCTTTCAGTCATACTATTTAAATCTCGTGTTTTAGGCACAGTGGCCTGAGTTGAGGGGAACAGCTCTTGATGTTCCAGGGTGTGGGTAAACAAGGTAAGCATGAGTGTGGGAGAAATAAATGGGATTGTCAGAGAACTGCTGCTCAGACAGTGCTCAGCCCTCTGGCACTAAGTGCTACAATTCTTTGTCATAAACACACCAATTACAGTGTTTATATCAAAGCTCTCAATAGATTATGCTATTAATGTAAAACTGACAGCTGTCAGGCAGCACACACGGCAATGGCACAGCTTCAGAACCTACCACAAAAATATGGGGTTTGATTCTGCAGCACTCAGGTTTGTGCTCAGGCAAACCCTTGATTACATTCAAGGAAACTACTCAGCTACATAAATAAAGACCTCAGAATCGGTGCCAAACCCATGCTTGTAACACAATTTAAATACATTATTCTCAAGCAACTTAACTAATTCTTAACGTCATAATAACAAGTAATTAAATTGTAAAGCAAAATGGATTTCTCAGTGTAGGTAATATAACGTTTACAACAGCAGAATTGCTGTGAAGTTCACTGGACCCATCCAGAGTGGCAAAGCTGCTTTCAAGCAGTGCATAAAAAAAAAAAAAAAAAAAAGTTTGTTTTTTTTTTTCACAAAGGTAATTGGATGGACAGGGAAAATATAGACTTTTTTTATAGACTTTTTTTGCAACAGTTCCTCTGTAAACTGCCTCAGTGGAACTGATGGGACAGTTCAGGAATTCAGACTCTGTTCTGCATGACTGAGGGTTGCAAGTCTGGGATATTGGCTTGGGCAGCTGGCCCTGGGAAATCAGATACAGACACAGATATTGGGGTGGGGAAGAGGTGAAAGCTTTTACCCTAGAAAAGGGAACAGCATCTAAAGCCCACCATGAAAAATATATACATGATAACCATCTTAATCTGCACATTTGGGTTGTAGCCTCTTCCCTACATAGCCTAAACAGAGATTTAAAAAGCTAATAATTCATCCACACTTAACACCAACCTAATTTCTTAGAGAACTTTTTACCAAAATAATTTTTTCTTACTGTAAAAACTGTGTGTGGAAACCTACTGATTGCCAAAAGTTGAAAAAACAGTTTTCCTTCAGCTTCTTCTCCCGGGTAAATCCTCACAGTAATGGAGCATTCCGAGGAAAGAAAACCCTGAGATGAAATTTTCCCTCAGGAAAAGCTCCTGCAGGGCCACTCTCACCAACAGGTGCTGTGTTGAAGGTGAGGTAAAGCTGGACAAATAAATGGAGCATTTCCATGATTCCAGACTCTCTTCCACTCTGAGTGGAAGACTTGGAGGTGTTCTACAGCAGGGCCAAGGAAAGCATGAGATCTGCTCAATCACTTAATCACAATGAAATGTGGAAAATCCAAAGAGAGCTCATTCTCTGCAGCCAGCAGGCAGCTGCAGGCCCAAGGTGAGGAGGTGCTTTCTACAAAGCCTTAAATTCTGCTGCACTCAACTGAGCTGCAACACTTAAATCCTCCTCTGAATCTTGCCCTGGGCCATTTTAAATGCACAAACAGATGCAGAATGAGTCTTTCCAGCAGAAACACCTCTCAGGAGTCTACCCACCTTCCAAATAGCTTTGCATTTTGTTTACTGAGTTTTATTGTCCCTGCTTCCCAAGTGCCTCCTTTTGAAATCTCCGCTGCTTCCTCTACTGTTGCTAATTTTACCTGTTTGGGCTATTTTAAGTTTCTTTCTGCCAGCAACTGTCTTTGAATTCTCTATTAACGCCAAAAATGTTCCCATCATCACCCCACAGACATTCCCAAATCAGACATTTCCATCCTGCCATAGCCATGCTGCTGGTTTCACCCTTCCTTCCCTCCCCACCAGGACCCATTCCCATCTGCTGGGGTGTGGGTGCACGAAAGACTCTGCTGAGTTATTTCACAAGCCTTCATTTATCTCCAAGTTTCAGAGAGAGTTAGAAAGTCTTCCAGAGAGAGGAGGTTTTGCTGCCACAGACACTATGGAAAAATCAATTTATTTTTTTTGTTCTTATCTACAGCTTTATCTGCAAGAAAATACCAGTCCAATATTTCAATATACTGCTGCCAGTTCTCATTGCCTGGATTAAACACTCCCATTTTGCCCTAAATTGCCAGGCTTCAAACGTTTTATCGCCAATTTTGGAAATGGAAAGCTCACATTGTCTAAAAAAAAGGTCACCCAGTGCAGTACTAGGGGAAATCACGGCTTTATCAGCTGAACCAAAACAAAAAGACAGAAAAATTCCCACCATCTGGAGAACCTGCAGCAGAGACCCCACCCCCCCTAAGGGCAAACTTAAAATCATATCCATCGGTTCATAATTGATTTTCTCCCATAAATTACAAGGCCAGGAAGGAATCTGAAAAGGCAAGAGATGACTGGAAGAACCAGACCTGGTGGCCCCGTCACACGTTGGTGTCCCAGCCTCAGTCCCATCAGAACTCCTGGACCCAGGAGCCCTCGATTCACCCTGTAAGGACACCCTCCTCCCTGTCCTCAAATGAGTATCAGCAAGGAGAAGACAAACAGGACCTGCCAGGGATGTAAACTTCACTTTTCCAGTATTTTTGTCCAGAATGAGTCAACGTGTGTCCAATGGAGGAACAATAAACCCAGCAATGGCTTTGTAAGAGAAGGAACTTCCTGGGGAGGGAAGACCTGGGAGTGAGCACAGCTGGCATCAGCCACCATGGCTACAACCAACCAATAGCCTACCCCATACCAACACTCTCACTCACATCAATACCCTATCCCACATCAATATTCTAACCCACATCAATCCTCCAACCCATCAGATGAGCAAACCCCCCAAGCTGGGTGTGAACTCACCAGCTCGGTGCCCAGGCAATGAGCTGATTTGATGTAAATGTGATCTAACCACAGTTGCTGCTGCTATCTCCCATTACTGGAGTTTGTTTCTGTTTACAGGATATTTACATATAGGCTATTAAGCATTTGAACCCAATTAAAAGCTGCATCATTCACTGGGTAATTCACAGGCACTGACCAAGCTGCTCCACTTGGGAGTTGGCAGAGCACTGAAAGGATTTTAGGTTGGATATTGGGAAGAAATTCTTCCCTGTGAGGGTGGGGAGGCCCTGGGCAAGGGTTGCCCAGAGAAGCTGTGGCTGCCCCATCCCTGGAAGTGTCCAAGGCCAGGCTAGATGGGGCCAAGTGTCCCTGCCCATAGCAGGGGGTTGGAACAGGGTGATCTTTAAAGTCCCTGCAAACCCAACCCATTTTATGATGATTTCAAGACTATCTATATTTGCCACAACAATAACATCTTCCATCTAGTTGGGGAAGGGTCTGACAGCACCACACCTCTCCCAGCACAGCCCTCCTCCACTGCTTTGCCCTTCCAAAAGCACAACGGTGTTTTCTGATCTCTGCGCTGCTGATTCTGGAACTGCTTTTACACCCCATAAATTCCATAATGTGCCAAAGTAAAGATCTCCAAACCATCATCATTTAGGACGATATACATTTAATTCCATGCAGTAAAGCTGCTAGCACTTACTGCAGTGCCTTTCCTGGAAAACAGCTCAGTGTCATTGGAACAGCAGGAGCTCCTGCCTGCAGCTTTCCCAGAGCACGGAGCCGGGAGATGGGTCAGATCTGAGCACAGAAAACACAAACTCTGTCAAGGCAGTGGAGCTGCAGCTGCTCCTGCTGAGCCTGAACCAGCTCTGGACAGGCTGCCCTGCGGAATAAAGCAAAGGCAGAAAGGTCTGAGGCAAATGGCCAAGCCAGGCTGCATTTTATTTTTTTTTTCACCCGAGTGAATTAACATGCTGACAACTCACGGCGTGTTCCGAGCTCAGGCTGTCAGTCGCTCCTTGCCTTGTGTGGAGCAGGCAGGAACACTTGGATAGGAGAGATATTCGGACCTCTCACCTTTAAAACCTGAAAGGTGCTCCTGTTTGCCATTCCCCTGCATGCCTTGTTATCATTTCTGGCTGCTCTCCTCACCCTCAGTGGTCTCTGTGTGGTGAGGATGTCGGGTTTCTCCTTTGGAGGCTGCAAAGCCCATGCCCTGTGCCAGGACAGAGCAGCCCAGAAAAGCCAGACACACACACACTCCAGCCCTGGGAACTCAAAAGATTCTAAAGCCCCCCACATCCAGGGTGTACACAGGCAACAATCTCTGTCCTGATCTTGTCCAAGTCCCAGTCTTGCCATATAAACAACACAGCAGGAAGGATGGAGGAGCACAGGATGTGCAAGCCTGTGTCAGCTTTCTGGTACAGGCATCAGGAGCAGCACAGAGCTGGGGCATGGGCTGCCAGGCCAATAGCAAACACTGCTGTTGATGTCAGAAAGGGAAAAATAAAAATTCCAGACCACTACTTATGAATCCATAGCAAAACAAAGCCCCAAATCCACGTCCTGTGTCCTCATGCTCTGCTAACATACCCTCTTCCTTCTCCAGCAGAGCCATTTCACACACTTCCTCTGACAAACCTCTCCTCCCAGCACACTTTTATACCTTTCAGGCCTAACCTGCAGTCAAATTTATTCCAGTGAATCCACTGAACTGCAGATTTCTGCGCAGTTAAACATCTCCTTTGCTGTCCAACGTCTCCCGCGTGTCTGAGTATTTAAAGCCACTTCCAAGCGTGCTTTGCTATCTCTGCTGAGCACACACAGCCAAGTCCCAACATGGGGCTGGGGGGATGGAAGAGTCTAGAATGGAATGAAGCTGAGCAGAGAAACACTGTCACCAAAGAAAGAAGGAGGGGAAAAAAAAAAGAAAGAAAGAGAGAAAAGCTGACAAGAAGAAAAACTGACACTGGAAAAATGCCAGCCCTGTACAGTCAATTTTCAGGCTGGCAGCAGAAATGCCATTAAGTGCAAAAGGAAGAGGGTCTCTGATGACAGATGTATGCACAGGCTTACACGGGGTTGATTAAAAAATAAATAACAATAAAAAAGTCTCATTTTTCTCTAGTTAGTGTTACTAACAATCTATTGCAATTCACAGGCACGGCTGTGCAGCAGTTTATAGCCTGTAGTCAAAGAGAGCCCTTCACCAGCTCCACAGCTCAGAAAACATGTGTAAAACCATCCAGCTCAAAAAACATGTGCTTTTTATTCAACCTGAGCTTTTTTCAGGGGCAAATCCCCCAATTAGCACCAAACTCAAAGGAAAACTTTTGCAGGAGCAGGTCCAGCCTTGGGAATTTTGTTCCCTCTGGGCACTGCTGGGATACCACCATGAACACTGGGGTGCATCACCCTCTTCCCAGTTCTGGCCATGGCAACATGGATCCATGCCAGTGATGGATCCATCGACACTGGAGAGGCCTCAGAGAGCACCTAAACTTGTGCATCCCTGCCCAAGCTCTTTATCTCTTAGAAAAGAGGTGGAGGTCCCTATCCTCTGCTTGGGTGGGACCCTGAGTGAGACAGTCTAGTGGGAAGTGTCCCTGCCCATGGCAGGGGGTCAGAACTAGATTTAAGGTCTTTAAGATCCCTTCCAACCCAAAACCATGCTATAATTCTATGAAGAAAGCAGACCTTGTTCATTTTGTCTCACAGCTGCCAAAAACATCCTTTATTTATCTATTATTCTATGGAGCTGTACCTTTAAAAATTTCTCGCTAGGGAAAGATGAACTGTTTTCAAGAACTCAATTCGAATAAATTCAAATTTAGGGTCTTTTCCTGATGATTACAATACTTAACCTTTTTACAAAAATACCTGTGTGAACTGAGATCTTCAGCTGTTAAAAGCAATGTGGACTCATTGAATTATTTCAAACAAATGGGATTTGAAAATTAAGCTTTTAAATGCTACATATATAAAAGAACTTAGAAGTTTAAGGATGTAGGCAGTCACCTCGTAAGACTTTTATTCCGAGTGCTTCTGTCAGTATTTAAATATCTATGAAAACTGACTCAGTGCCACACTTCAGAAATAAGAATATGCAGCAAGATCTTTACATGAGTTTAGATACCCAATTCCCATACATTTTGTCCACGGTTCCTAAATCACTGTGTGCTTGTGAAAGGTTTATCTTCCAGCTAAACAGTATCAGTTGTCTGAAAACCATAAATGCAACAACTTACCTGCCATGGTAAATTACCCAGCCAGCCCAGCCAGTGCCCAGCCCCATGATTAAGTTCCATGGATTAACAAGCAACTCCATTTCACTGAGCTGACTGTACCAATGCTTCAGCCCAATGCAAATTAAGAAAAATGTGTTGGCATGAGAGTATTTCAGAGGGGTAGGAGCCTGTATTTGTCACGGGCAGAGGACACAGGCAATCACTCAATGCAGCTCAGCAGAGCTGCACAGACTCTCCAGGACTTTGCCTGGGAGCTCTAACAACTCTATCAGCGGGATCCAGCAACCAGAGAGTGGGAGAATTCTTTCAAGAGACCAAGAAAAAGTCATCACTGGTGCCTAATATGCGGGTTGGCAAAAGGCAGAGGAGAGGTGGGTGATGCTCTTCCCCAGAGCAGGCAGCTCCTCCCAGCAAAGCCCAGCCTGCCCAGGGGGAGACAAGAGGGGCTGCACAGCCTGGGGGGCAAGGAGTTGATATCAGATATGAAATAATCCAAAGCAGCCTGGTAATGATGGGCTAAACATAACTGAGCAAGCACATGGCTTAGGAAACTCCAAACTCCCTGAGAAGTCTTGCCAGAGGAGGACACGCACTCCTCCCCCTTCCCGGGCATCTAAATAGATGTTGCAGAGGATTTAAAAAACCACAAATGAATAGGTGACACATAATTTTCCATGTGGAAGGAGAAAGAACTAAATCCCCATGGATTTCCCTGGTTTTCTCCAAAGCAGCTGTTGCTGACCACTGAGAGGGAAAGGTGCTCTTACATAGCACTGTAATGGTTCTCCTCCTATTCCACCATGTCAATATTATGCCTTTGAGTCATTTATTGCACCTGGTATAAAAGCCCAGCTCCTGACCTCACCAGCAAAGGGTGGCCACTTTATTCTCACCCTTATTTTTGCACAGACATTTATAAATGAGGGACACGGGCCTTTCTGCAGGCAACCCCTTCTCTGGCTTTGTTTTCCCCTTCATCTAAGATAAAAGACATTCTTGATAAAATGTATTTGTACAGGTTTTGTCAACAGAGAGCTACAGTTAGAGCTGGCTGGGTGACAAAAAACTGGGCTCTTCAAAACATACATTTTAATGACTGCTGGGATGCTCCACGAGGGTGGGAAAAGGCCAAAGGAGCCTTGGCACGGCAGGGAGGGGAAGGCTTGTGTTTCCAGCCTGAAGAGGAGCACACAGAGCTCCACAAAAACACTCCGCCTGCCAGGGAATGGATTCAGAACTGGGTCCTGCACTTGGGTCACAACTAACCCATGTGCTACAGCCTGGGGGAAGAGAGGCTGGAAAACCGCTCAGGGAAAAGGCCCTGGTCGACAGCCAGCTCGACAGACCCTCCTCTCCACCCACAACCTTCCTAAAAATGATTGTGATCCTTACAATATGACTCCTGACCCTCCCTTTATCTTCCTCTTTCCCCTACAAATGTTATCCAAGCACTATGGAGCAGCTGTGGCTGCAATAGTGATCCCAAAACACAAATAGTCAACTCAAGGAACTGGTAGAAGACAAATGCCCGTCCCACGGGGGGAGAGAGTCTCATCCCATTATCCAGGTAGGGCAGGGGCAAAGCCAAAGCTTTTGTGTCAATCTTCAGCTTGGAAGTAAACTCCAAGTACCACTCAGGCAACACAGAATTAAAGAGAAAGCATTAAAAGAAAAAAGAAATTAAAAAAAAAATAGAAGAAAGCTTTGTTTGGGGGAAAAAGAAGGATCTTAAACCAAGAGACAGTTAGTTACTGTCCATTCCAGGAACATCTCAAACCTGCCCAGAGGCAAAACAAACAAACCCAATTCTTTGCTGGCATTTGGGACACTTTAATGCTACTTGCCCTGGGTACTTAATTTAATATAAAACAAATCACCCTCGAGCAACAAACAGAAAATTCGCTAGTAAACAAGACAGCTCTAATTATTTAACAGTGGAATCCAGAATAATTAAGCCACAGTATTCAGAGTAGCTAAAAGCTAATTACATAATCAAGTATCCAAAATATTTCAGCTATCTTTTGAAAACCAGAAAAAACCGGGTTGTTTAATTTCAAGGCCAGAGAGGAGCCGCCATCTCCAAGGACAAGCCTTCAAGGTGATGCATCTTTGCCTTTCCCAGTGGCTGTCTGGGACTTGGACTCCTTCCCTGGAGGCACTGGCTGCCCATTTGAGCAGCTGGTCTGCCTCCAGGCGAGTTGCTGGCAGCTGGGGGGGGGACTCTGCTCTCAATTCCCTGCCCTCACTTCTTCTTTGGGATGCTGCCAGGTCCATCTCACCACACCAGCAATCCACTGCCCTGCCCACTGCTGGTGTGGGGGCCAGGTTTGGGCACAGAGGGCTCAGCATGCCCAAAGCTTTCCCTGCACAGGGTTTTAGGAGCCTCCAGAGGGTTTGGAATGGAGGGGTTGGGATGGGGGAGTTGGCACCACCGGGAGGGGCAGCACAGCCTTGGGGCAGATACCTGGAGACTCATCTGTAGGGCAGAGAGCCTGGAGACAGCACCACCCTGCCATCAGGCAATCTTGGCAACTCCAGGGAGAGAGCTGAAAACTGCCAGGAACGGGTCAGATGCCAGGAAAGATCGAGGCTGCCACGTGCAGCCCAGGATAAAGCAGCCTTGTCCCCCCATGTCACACAGGGAAGCGTGACACTCGGAACGGTGAAGCTGGAACCAAGGGTTGGTTTAGGAGACTGTGGTCCCTGAGTGTCTCGTTGCCCTGCCACAGGAGCAGTGATGGATGTCATGTGCTCCTGAGAAAAGGGCAGGCAGAGCATCCAGGGTGATGCTTTGCTCCCACCTTGGAGCTGACATCTACCTGCACCTCAGCTGGGTTGGGTGCCTGGCTCTCCATGAGGGTGTGGGACTCAGTTTCTCAAATAACACCACCCCCCCCCTGCATCATCTCTGATTTAAATTTCTGCAGCCATCTCGGCTCTGATCTGTTAATGACACTGGTTTAGTGTTAATGTCACTCCTGGGACGTCCTGAGAGCAGCAGGGGGGGATGGCAGGGCTCCCAAACACAGTCACTGGGGACAAAGCAGCTGCTAATGAGCACATCTGGCTCCAGATCTCCACCTCCTCCTGCCTCCTGCTCAGCAGCAGCCACCACAGCAGCTTTGCAGATGTTTTTAGGTATCTGGGCCTGGTGCCAAATCCACGTCCTGACCTTTGAACAAGAGCTATATTTCCGTGACCACGCACAGAGCATCAGCCGCTGCCAAAACCATCGGTCTCAGAAGTGATGATTCAGTCTCTGTTTCCCCTCAGACTTCATCATTACAAGGTCATCAAGCACAGCGTGGTTTAAAACACACATAAAGCAGCCACCAGAGTTCTTAGGAATATCAAGCAGTTTCACTATCTTTCTGCAACGCTTCAATCTGGCTGCTGATTAACTCCTGCTTTATATTTAAAATTCTGCTTGCCAGGAGAATGTCTGAGGGGGTGTCTGAAAGCTGAACGACACGACTGTAATTACAGCCAAATGGATGCTGCACGAGTATAACAGGATGGCTGCAGAAAGACCAGGGGGTGAAATTAAATACTTGAGAGAAGTATTTTATAAACATGAATGAAACCCCCAAATTACGAGGATTTTGGCTAAAAGCTTTGCAATGTCTTTAAATTTGCCTCCTGGTTTTAGACTACTTTGTTCAGGTTTTTGCCTATTAGGAGAGTTAGAAATGTGCTCAAAAATAATACCAAGTTGCTCACCTGATCACAGGAGACAGAGAACACGGGCAGTAGGAAAATTAAAGGTATCACATGGCTCAAATTTACAACCTTATGGCATAGTCCAAAGGCTTCCCTTTGGTCAGGGAAGCCACCAAAGGTGATCCCCACCTCTCCTCTGTTTGCTTCCATTGATATCCACAGTTTGACCAAATCCACTCACTTTCTGCCCATTGCCCTCCCTTCTTCTCTCTCCTCTTTTTTTAAATGCTTGCTTCAGATCACTGCATCCACTCCACTTTCTGCCAAACCTGCAGGCTTTTCATCTCCCCTGGCAGGAACACGTGCAAAGAAGAGCAGCCAAATCACTTTTTGTTCCTCTCTTGGATTTGAGACCTTTTTGAGCTGGTTTTAAACCATCTCCACAACCCACAGCACAGCGAAGGCCGCTGAAGGGGCAGATCCTACGTGCCTATTGCTTCTCCCATTCCTGCCCAGCATCCCACTTCCACGCAGGACTGGGACCACACCTGCACCAATGCATTGCCATGATGTGGCTCTGCACCTCTTGGGGTGCTCAGGGACCTCCAGCCCTTCCCTTGGACCCTTCCTTAGAGCTCATTCCCTTTCAGCAGCTGCTTCGCCCTCCGAGCCCACAAATGACCGTCCCTGCTGTGTCAGGCTCTGTGCAGACAGGTGAGACCAGCACAGCTGACACTTCCCAGCATCTCAAGGGTGAGAGGCATCGCTGCCCTGGGGCTGGTTGTTCCCAGCTGGGATACGTGCAGAGCTTATTCCAACTTCCCACGTTCCCGCTGAAAACTCCCTCGTTCGAGCTGACTTACTTATTATTTGAGCTGTTAATTTTACGGTTGTGTTAAGTGACTCAATGGATGCCACTAAAGCACATGGTAGTGTGGTTGACTGAATGATTGATTTTACACAGTTGTCTTCTTCCTGCACTCCTAAGTACTTTTATTTGTGATTAACAAACCTCACCATTTCGCTATTCCGCTTCACAGCTCCCTGGCTCTTTTTCAACTTCTCTTTCCTGCGTGTTCTTTATGGAGCAAAGATCCTGCTTGGCCATCTCCAAATAGAAATTCAAAAGAATTAAAAAAAAAAAAAAAAAAAAAAAAAGTAGCAGTCTGGAAGAGATCAGAGTGTGCACACACTTTTAGGAGCTGGTAAAGAAAAAAACCACAGCCCACACAAATCTTGAGACATGGCATCCCAAATTCCTCGTTGCATTTTTAGTCAGAAGTCAACATGCTTTGGTAATTATTATAAAGCTGTGATTATAGAGCACCAAATCCCAAGATATATTTTTATATCTGTATATATATGATTTAAAGTATCTTGCTAAAACTAAATGCAACTAGAGGACAAGGTTCAAGAACAACCAAAAAATGTCACAGATTTTTGCTAATCTATTCCTGATATAAGCAAAGGATCAAGGAAAGTAAAACACACAAGTAATTAGTAACCTTTTCTTCAGAAACATATATCCAAAAGCTGTTCTCATTCCATAAGAATTTGACATTTTGGATTCTTTCTTCCTAAAATGGGACAAAAATTCAATATTTTGACATAGCTCAGCTATAATGTTCCATTTAGATTATTGCTGGGATTATTATTATTTTAATTCTCTTAATAAAAATAAAAGCAACCCAATACCTATTCCAGTTTTAAAGACAGTTACTTTGAGCCCAGAAAGGTATCTCAGAGAGACAAAGTCTGCCAAGTCCTGAGCCTGCAGCAAACAAGAAGATGCAGTGAGTTTTTGGCAAGAGGGAAGTACAGCAGAGAAGCAGCGCTTGCTTTAAAAAAAACACCTTAAAATTGAGGAGGCACAAGATGATATCCCATAAAGAAGTGAAAGATTGGAGGGCTGTGTGATCAACTGTTTGGAGACTGCAGAAAGCAATCAGAACTTTTATAGACATTAGAAAACTTCATACTGCTCACCCAAAAATAAAGCAGTACTTTGAAAAAATTTGCCCCCAACTCCTCTGAGGATTTAAGGGTAGAGCAAGCTGGTGTTCTTGAACTGAGACAAGTAAGATCATATTGCTTTTTAATTATTTTAGGCTGAGGAACACAAAGGGAAACATAGTAGAGATAAAAGCAGAGGCCAGTGGATAGAGAAATGTGGGTTTCCAAACGCTGCGTGTGCCCCCAACCATGAACATCTGCCTGAACACCCAACCCAGCACTGCAACCTGCCTCAGCCCCTCACAGATTGAAAGGGTTTGGTCCTCAGAGGGGAAAGGGACACTGGCAAAGAGCACAGAGCTCCTGACACGAGCCTGGGTTGGCATTCCTGAGCAGATGCCCAGCCCGGTGATGCCTCCTCAGGGTTGCGAGCCAGGAGCTCCGACCCACAGCCAGTTAACTTGACTGACAACCCTGCAACGCCAGGAACAACAAAATCCACAGCCACGAGGCTCCAGAGAGCACCAAGCCTCCCCCAAATCCAGAGCAACACCCCTCCCAGGGCTTGGATTCAGGGCTTTGCAGCCCTGAGCTCCTGCCTAAGGGAACACCCAGGCTGTGTAGGGGCCAGTTGGGAACCCAAACCGTGACCTGCAGGAGCTGCCTGCTTGGCCAGGAGGAAACACTGAGCAGGGAAGGAGGGGTTAAAGGTTGGCTGTGGAGGGCACAGAGCTCAGTGCTCCATGTAGGACACACAGGGCTGAGCCAACTCCTCATCCCAGAGCCAAGACCTTTTTTTTAAAGCAGGAGAAGAGGGAGGGAGATCAGCAGTGTGTTACAGCAGAGGTGCCTTCCTCTAATAGCTCAGCAATTTAGGCTCCATTCTCTCTGCTGCTGGACTCAAAATACCTGCTGTCTCCCAAAAGGCAGCCCTAGCTGCCAGCCTGCAGGCTGTGCTGAAGCTATTCTGCTTTGTACAGGATATCTGAAGATTTGTTGTGCTGTTCAGAGTGAATTTTTTTTTTTTTATCATCATCATCTGGGCCTTCTTCAGAGCGTTCATCCAGGAAAGGGGACACATGGGGTCCCAACCCAAGCTCCAGTGATTATTTCACTACATCAAACTCTCATTAGATAAGGCAAAATCAACAAATATTCCCCAGGGCATGCACTTGAGAGGAGGAAGGAAATCAAACTATTAATTCAAAGGGCAAGGGGAGCATTTCTGAGCAAAGTATGAAGCTTCTATGGGAGAAAGGCAGCAGCAGTGATGAAGAGGAAGAAAGGGGAGGCAGGAGATGTCATAAAATCTGAGATTAAAATAGGAAAGAGAAGAGTTTTGAAGAGAAGTGAAAGGGAGAAAAAGGAGTCTGAGCGTGATGGAGTGGAAAATGTGAGCAAGTAGAGATGAGGTGGGAAGGTCAAGTGGAGTGAAAAGCATCTTGGCAGCTCCGCTGAGCAGGACAGGGAGGTTGACACTGGGAGTGTTCCTGAGAAGGGGTCACTCACCCAAACACAAGGGGAAGGGCAGTTTGCAGAGATATGGGCAGAAAAAGATCACAATTTTTGAGAAACAGTCCCTTTTTCATGGACAAGAAAGGCAAGGAAACGGAAAGGAACCAAGTTACAAAGCGCAGATAAAGGAGGGTAAGGTCCATGGACACAGCGGTGCTGGACACTGCAGCAGGAGGGTGGGATGCTATTGCCTCCTCCCTCATCCAACAGCAAACCCAAAATGCACAGTGTGTATCTTCTGACCCACAGAGAGACCTTCCTCAGCTCCAAAAAGAGGGTTTAGTGCTTGTTATGTTAAGTCATGACAGCGTTAAGACAGCAAGAGACGGGTTGTACATGGGATTAGGTTGATCCAGTGCACCCAGGTTCTCACATCTCACAGACTGATGGTTTGAAGGCAAACTTGCTTTCCTTTAAACCTTTTAAACCTTTTTTTCATCTAATCCTGTTCATACAGAATCCACTTTTATCTTCTGATTATACTCCTTACCTCATAAAGACTCTGCACAAGTACAGTCCTACTAGTAAGGCATAATATTAACAGCATGCACCACCTTGCCCAGTACTGAACTGCTCCATCACAGTAATTACTGACACAATAGTGCTTGATCTAGTTGAACAAAATCTATGTACATTCACCAGGAACCGAAGTCACAGCTGCTAAAAGTCAGATGCATAAAAGCAGCATTAGAAAGAAAAAAAAAAAAATGCAGATTTGCGGAGGGGGGAAAAAAAAAAATCTATTGTTGCTGATTTACCCGTGTACCAATCTATTTCTGCCTCTAAACTGAAACAGGCTTTTGTTTGGTGACTGACAGATATTTGAGTCACATCAGAGGGGAGAGAATAATCCCCACCTGCTGTCATATTGTTCTCCAGCTGATTGTCCTCTTGATCTGTAGTGCTCACATCACAGCGGGGAGTGCACAGAGACAGAGAGGAGAAGGGGGTTGGACAGGCAGGAGAGATGTGCTGGAGAGAACAGTCAAAAATGCACAGAATGGCCTAATCAGCAAAGAGAAAATCAGGCTGTTTGCAGGAGGGAGGAAAAAAAATAAGGGGGAAAAAAAATAAAAAGAAGGAAATGTTATTGGGTGAGACACAATAACCAGAATCCCACGCTCAGGGATGCAGAGCAGGTAGTTGTGTGAGGCCGGGGTTGTGTTCCCCCTAGAACCCACACACCTGATTTCCTTTAGAAAAACATTCTCTACCAAAGCCTACAATATCTCTGTGGTATAAGACAACCTAAAAAAATCCGGTGCAATCCAGTGTTTCAGCCTGTGCCCACCAGCACAGCACGAGGCAATGCCTTCCCAGCACACTTCTGCAGTACCACAATAATCAATCCCCCCTCACTCCAAGTGCTGTGGTCTCAGCAGTTAGCAAAATGGAAACAAAAATCATTGCAATTGTATCACAACTGGCTTAATATATATCTTAAAAAAATTGCTTATGTACGTTTTAACTCAATATTTTAATAGCAATTCCAACACAAACAGCTTTAGTAACCAGGCAAGCATGTTATTTCACAGCATTTTCAAAAGCTTATGAGCTGTGATTCCTTAGCAGGTCCCCTGCAAGAGCTGGTTTTCCTTTCACTGGCCCGCAGCCTCTTTTTGTAGAACCCAAATTACTTTGCTGCTATCTATTCTGGATGCCAAACCAGAATATATGGTTCACCGACACCATCTGAAACAAAGCATTAAGCAAAAATTACACAGCATCAGCCTGTGACTACACAGAAAGCCTAAATCCAAGCCGTTCTCACTCAAAATGAGCACTGGCTTTTATCTTTTTTCCCCTCAGCTCAGTGTTTTTTATATAATTACTTAGGCCAATCCAGAAATATTCATACAACTGGTAGCTGAAAGACGTGTCCATGGGCTGGGAGAGGTCCTGGCTCAGCTCAGGTGATGCTCAGGGCTCCCTGTGCATCCTGTCACTGTAGGATGGTGAAGGAATGTCCATTTACATCTTCCCATAGTTGCTGTCCATCCTCAGCCCCTCACCCCACAACAACCCTTCTGCCCCTCACATGACACAGCCCTAAATTAGTGGGAAAGCACCTGAATGCTCGTGAACCTCTTGGGAACCAAGCACCAAGGCAAGAGTTTATCTGCTGCAGGGAGACACAGCTCCTACACTAAAGAGCTTTCCATTCACATGTTCAGGATAAATCAAAGTGTGAAAAATGTAAAAAAAAAAAAAAAAATAAAAATTTAAGCCAGCCCTGGCACTCCCAGGTGAGCACTGCAACCTCCTTCAAAGCAAACGATGCCTTTGAGGTACCTCTTTACAAATTAGTTGTTTGTACAGGTGAATTGGTTTTTGGACTGGCCATGCTCCCTCTGGGGTCCAGGCTGCTGATCCACTCCCATGGAGTGAGTGCCAAGGCTGCACTGCAGTCCTGCTGCAGCCCAGGGCCCCACACCCCCACTGCTGTCACACTTAAAGAGTCAAAAAATGCTGAGTTAAAAAAAAAAAAAAATGTAAAATTCATGTTCTCCAGGACAGATTTGAGCCACTTTGACAAAAGTCCAGGATAATCATAATGTTTCATTCACCCTGAGCTCTTTAATGAGGAAGGCTCATTAACATGTAGTCAAACTCAGGTTTCCCCACCTCACAGCACATCACAGTCTTACACTGCTCCCTTACCTGCTGCACAGCTTCTCATTAAGTATGACACAGATTTTGTCACATTGCTGAGCTGGCTGTAAATTGAACTTGTCATAGTGAAGTGCATGTTTTCCAGTTCTTCATCGCTTTGGTTCCTGTTGCTATAGTGACCATCAGAAATCAGAGCAAAAAAAGGCAAAGAGAAGGAAGATCCTTTCTCTGTTTAAATAGCACCTTCCATCCATAACGCTGGTGGATTCTTTCATTTCAGCTTTACTTGTTAAGATAACTATTACAAAAGAGTTGAGCTCCTCCAGATTGCAGGAACTCATCCAAATCTGCTGAAGCCAAAGACAGTATTTTCAGTGGTTTCAAGGAGCTCTAGATCACGCCTGTACTGCCTAAAAGATGAATTCAGTACAGATTTGCAGCATTTTGCAGTTCATTTCAGCTTAGACTCCTCAGTATAGGTATATGCTGATGTCCTGCCTAGAACAGTGACTGATGCTAGCAGCAGACTGGGACATCCATCCAACCATCCATCAGCCTCACGGATAGAGCAAACGCTGAATCTACCTTGTTATCACATGCCCTTTTCATCTCCTGGATTTATGTACCACTTCTTTGTTTAAAAGACAGAATAAGTGTTCCTTGATAGTGGGTATTAGAGCTAAAAGACAAAAAGTAAGCCACGCTCTAAATGACAGGTCTCAGGCACTGTCTGCCTAGAGCACCAAAACACACATCACAGCCTCAACACAGCACGTGCACAGGACTGAAGAACTCAGTTTAGAACCCCAGGAGTGAGAGGTCAGATGTTTGGCCAGATGCAGGGACCTGCTGTCCCTGATGAAAATGGGGAAGGCAGTAGGAACCATATCCTGCTTTCTCCAAGTTGTCAACTCGAAGTAGCCTGAACAAACTCAGTGTGCCAGGGAGCTCCTGAACAGGAGCAGGTGAGCATTTAACAGTGGCAACTGCTTATGAGCAGTAATGCTGGATTAAACTTAAATATGGTTTGTATTGGGCTTCTCCTGCCTATCCAGCAGGATCTGCACAGGTTATGTACCCACTGCAGCCACCACGCCCAGCTAAGCCTTATTTTATTTTAGAAAGGTCATTTCTCCCTTTGGGTACCTTGCAGCACGGAAATGCATGGCTAAATATGTTGATGCACTGTAATTGGTGCTGTCTCCTGGAGCAGTGGAACCCAACCCAGCAGCACATATCGGTAATGAGCTATTTTTAGGCAGTACACAAAGTCAGGCCGTTCCTGTTGCACTCCAACCTCCAGTCAATGGGATGCCACGGCAAAGGGCAGGAAAGCCTAAATCTGAAGGCAATGAGAGCTGTGGAAAGAGATTTCTGTACTGAATAAAAGGCAAACACTGCACACATGACATTAATAGCCTTGAGTGCTGCTACTCCTTGGATACTGCAGCTTTATCCTGTGAGTGAGAACCACTCAGTTCTACAGGCAGGTTGAGACTATCAGAGTGAACACTGAAGAGAGGAGTTCAAGGACAAAGTTTCTGTGCAATCACAGCTATATTTGCATCTCACCATAAACACCCCCTTTCCCATGATTAAGGGAAAGCCCCTCGGTGCCATGATGAGCAAACACAGTGCCATGAGCAGAGCACAGCACCCACAGCAGGACAGTTGCAATGTCAGCCCCAAAACAATGATTAACAACAACGTCAGGCAGGAGAAATTTGACCAAACACTGCTAATGCATCATAACACAACAAACAAAGAGGGGAAAAAAATGCCCTCCCAGCAGGCAGCTGCGGCTGCTGATGAGAAGCTCATCAGGAGGAGCCATCCCAGGGGCACCACTGATGGACAGTGACCCACCAGCACAGCCCTGGGCTGGGCAGCAGCCAGGGCTGCTCCATAAACCAGCAGGAGTCATGGAAATATTTCAAAATGGACCTCGAAAAGATAACTTTCAAATGGGACCCAAGTATGTCAGACTTCCACCAGCTCTGGCATCTCTCTGAAAATGCTTCAGGGCCATCAAGCTTTGAGCCCCTGTCTTCTGCTGGATAACTGAGCGTGGGTTTTATCAGCCATGCTGAGGAGCTCCTCGTGGTGTTTGAACCACTGCCAAAAACTGCCTAAAGTTTATCTAAACATCTTCCCCCTCCTAAGAGGCAGCAGAGCTTTCTTGTGCTACTTATCATTCCTTTGTCAGGAAAGTGAGATTTGGTCAGCATCACCTTTCCATAAGAAGGGCTGACAGGGAAAGAAATTCTGACCAATTCCAACTGACTTTATGTCCCACTAGTGCTGGACAGTAAAGAGAGCCAGGGCTGTATTTTCCTGCAGATTTACAGTCTTCAGGTGACGACTTCAAAATGACTTACACACCTGAGGGTCATGATTTCTATTTTCAAAAAGAAGAGAAGCAGGACATGGGAAGCTACACCTTGGTCTAGGTGTAAAACCACCTCTATCAGTTCTGATTACAAAGGTGTGGTTTGTAAACACATAAAAGTGAAGCTCTAGCAGAGCTCTGGCATGAACTCCTTACAGATTATACTGGTGCAGGGAACCTGCACCTCCTGGACAAACTGGTCAAAGCGTTGGAGGGATTTGAGGGTGTATCTGTAATGCCATCATTCACTCAGCAAAACTCACCTGAGTAACTGGGCAATTTGGGTGCTCTCAGCAACTATTTATACTGACTGGGTGCCTGAAAAAAAGAGGTACCAGAAATACCCTTTGGCTCATACATCAACTCTGTGCTCCTGACAACAAAACCACTTGTTGTTACAACAGCAGCTCTTCCTTTACCCCAAAGGCTCCTCCACTCTGCCGATGTTCCAGCCCAGAACATTCCTGAGTCATGCTGGAAATGCTCCATCTACATCAACATCTGGCGGTTTTAAAGTCTGTGTTTAAATGCCTTGGGACACAAAATCATACACTCCAGTTCCCTTGCTGATGAGCCCTCCGCTCCCCCACATCCCGCCTACAATGAACGCGAGCCATCAACGCACCACCCTGCAATTTACCCCACCCCTGCTTTTTATGGGAATGTTAAGAATGAAATGCCAAACTGATGTTTGGCAGACCTGGTACAATAAGAAAAAAAAAATTGGAAATAGAAGTTATGAAACTAATGTCTTCTTGAGGGAGGAAAGGCAAAGAGCTCGAAACTGATGATTAGTAAAAATTCGGAAATTAAAAGTCAGAACTTTTTAAAAATACATCAGAATCAGAGGATTCTGCAGAGGAACACTCGATTTCTCATCTGGCAGCAGGTGGCAGCAGGATTCCCACCACAAACTCCAGATTTGGAATAACATCCCCTACATCACATTTGAATACTCATTTATCCACTAAGGCTGTGTGATAACTGAGCTGACAGGAACAAAGGGGGGCTGAATAATCTCCATTTCCACATCTGCAATCCACTTAGCTGCCCATGGAAGTTCATGACACAAGAGCTGAAAATATTTGGTGGTTAACATTTTAACATCACTTTTTTTTTTTTTTTTTTCCATCAGAAGCCCAGAGTTTGCATCATACAGTCATAAATCTGCTGCTGTTACATCACAGACCTCAGTCCTGAGAAACGCAAGCTGGAAGTCTAGAGGGGAAAGATTGCCAAGAAGTGTCACAAAAACACTGATAGGAATTTCTAGAAAGCTTCATTCTGTAAATCTCAACCCAAAACTATTCAAGTTAATCCAGGAAATCGTTTGGAAAAGGGATGCACAGACAACTGAAATGCTTCTGATTTGGCATCATGTGCTGGTCAGGCTGGCTCCCATAAAAGCCTTATTGGATTTAGGACTCCTCAGGAAAAGCAGAAAAAAATTATTATTGATGATACAAAGTTATGAAACACTTAAAGAAAACCATATTTCCATTATTCTTATTTAATGCAGCATGATACTCACTGAGCAAGACAGACAGAACTGGGGAAGCTGCTTGTTAGTTTGTTACAATAACCTGAAATGCAGTTAAAGAAAAACAAGACCAAAATGCTTTAACATATTTTGGAGGTGGGTGTGTTTTTCTGTTATTTTGGGTTTTATTTCTGTAGTTAGCTTGTTTCTGAAGCTTATCCTTCAAAGCTGCTTGAAGCAAGGAGGAATTTTAGTGCTGATGGGGCCAGCTGGATGGAGCAAGAGGAATTAAAGGACAACAAAGACAGAAAAGGAGGGTTGGCCAGGACTGTGGCAGAACTGACCAAAGCTGCTGGCTGAGTGCCAAGGTTTTGAGAGATCCCAAATGATGACCCAAAGCCCACTGTGGCCAGGGGTAATTACAGGGTTTGAATAAAACCCACCAAAAAACCAGTAAATCTGAGGAGCAGAAGGCCAGAGGGGACTGCAAATACATGAAATTATTTAATTCTATGAAAGATTTTTTTTAATTATTTGTTCATAGGTTTAAATAAAGAAAAATTCCACCAAGGTGAGAGGTGATTCTCTGTCCCCTCAGTTTCTAAAGGATGAATATTGTAAAGTCATGAATATTCCAGTGACTTAGCGATTCATTTACACAATTTTACAGCTTTGGACAAAACAGAACCGCGTTCCAAGGCTGATGAAATATTGTTATCCACATAATTCACTTTGTGCAGCTTCAGCAAAGTATTTGGATTTGTGGCTGTTCCCATTTGAGGATGAAATGGAATTGAAAATTCCTGTGAGAGCCACGTGGGTGAGGCAAGACTGAATATCAGGAAAGTGTCAATTCAATTCCCCTTCCAGCCTGAAATAAAAGCCCCATGCAAAGACCTTGGAGAGAGTCCCCATTGCTGTTTATCAGTTGAAGAAAACAGAAATAACTCAAGCCAGAGGTGAATACAAGCTTAGAGCAAGACATGATAATAAAATCTAAATCTATTTTATTAATAGTGTGAATGTTGATTGCTGTGCACAGTGATGGGAGGCAGCAGAGCAATTTATGGTTTTTCCTTTGGTAACATGTATTTATTAAGGATGTTATTGATTAAAGGTAAATTAGCAACTCGCTGATTAACTCATCCCTCATCTTTCCATTTCTGTCATAGCAAAAACCACGTTGGTTGCTTGGTCTCAGTTCTGACTCTGACTTTCAGTATATCTGGATTTTTGTACTTTTTCAGAAGCTTTTGCTTTGTTTGTGCAAGCATCCAGCTCCACACACTCTTTCTGGAACATGCACTTCCATCTATTCCTTACACAACTGCACCTTTGAGCACACGGGAAGCTTGCTGGGAATAATTAGAAAACCCAAATGAACGCCTAGAACTGTTCTGCATAAAAATGAGACTAAAACAGGCACATCAGATTTGAAGTTGCTCATCTATCTCAGAAGAGCTATTTCATCCCCATTTCAGCCCTTACCTGTGGCAATGTTGAGTAAGAAAGTCCCCAGAGGAATGATTCAGAATAGAACTAAGACACAAATCTTGGAAATACCAGATTAAAGGAGGAAGACAATGTGGGGGTCAGGTTTCTAGCGAAGTTTCAACACATGGGCTATAATAAAGGTTTGTTTTGCTCTCAGGGTTCACTCAGACATAAAGGATATCCCACAGAAGGATAGAGCTGCTGATGCCCCATCCCTGGAAGTGTCCAAGGCCAGGTTGGACAGGGCTTGGAGCAACCTGGTCTAGTGGAAGGAGTCCCTGCCCATGGCAGGGGGTGGAACAAGATGATCTTTAAGGTCATTTCCAATCCAAAGCATTCAGGGATTCTATGGAACATCCACGACCATCTATCCCCTCACAAATATTTTGGAAGTAGCAGAGGAAGGATGAAGCATGTCAGTGACAGGAGCCATCGTGTTCAGGGTTATTTTAACTTTCCCTCAGACCTGGAAGCCTAAAAATAGCTTAAAATCACATTCCCTCCCTCTGCAGTCCCTGGGCTATTCTTCTGAGAGCCACACCTCTAGGTCAGAAATGGCATTTCTCACCAATTGACCTGGGAACTGCAGGACAGCTGGGCTGACATCCCACCTGGAAATAAAAATACTTCACAGTCAGCCACTCTTGCGTGAGATGCACAAATCCGAGGATAAGGCCAGCAGGAGCCAGATGGAAGAAAAATTACACTTAAAAAGCTGCAGAACAGGGCAACCAAAAACTCCCTGGCAGATTATTTTTATTGTTGGCTAATTCTGACTAATCAAAACACAAGTAGCAGAAACATGTCAGAATCCACATCTTGTTTAAAAACTGCAAAGAGCTGTTTACTAGTGCTGTAGCACAACATTTCAACACATCTGAAACGGAACACTGCAATTTTCAAATCTGAAAATATATTCTCAAGATTTTTACACTCAGGGGATAATATCAACTAAAAAGGCAACACTGGGAAAAACATTACAGGTTTGTGCAACTTCACTGGGCTGAAATAAAAACGGAGCTTGAAGATAAATTATTTTTCAGGAGGCAAATGGAGCCATTGCACGGACAAACCATGCAGTATTATAGCTTTTCCCATATTCCTGGAAGTCCAATTTCCATCCACCACTGCTCATTAACCCACTTTCACAGGGATGCTCCTGAGAAAGGTGCACCCCACTGCAGGGTTCACTCCATGCATTCCAGCTTGGCTGTTAACCAAAGGGAACTCAACACCAGCTCCTGAACCCTGACACTCATCTCATTTGCTTCCCCTTTGTATTCAGCAGGGCTCTGATCTGCCCTCCCTCCTCCTGCAGAGGTGGAAGCAGCAGAGGCACGAGGGTTCAGCTCCCTCTCGTAGGACAAGTGGGGGACGTTCAGGTTGCCTGACATTTGGCTCCTGGAATGAGGAAGATAAAGGATGAGTATTGACTGGTGCTAATAAATGCAATACACCAGCTGGAAAAGGATAAACACTCTGGAGTTACAGGCTGGATCTCACGAAGGAACAGAGCAACCTAAATAACACCAACCCAATATCAAAACTCCATATAAGCATCGAGTTTTTCCGCCTCAAAAAGGACTAAAATCCTTGCATCAAAGGAACTCACATAATTTGGAGTTACAGCCACATCCCTACCTACTTTTATCTCAGACTTACTGGTTTGCTCACAGTAAGGAACTCTGTGCAAGAATTTCATTTTGTTGCTTTAACTTGACAACAAACGACGGTTCCTCTCAGCCTCTCAACACACACACACAGTTAGATAATGTCTGTCACATCTCCTGTTTTGCAGCTTGTTTTCCCTTATTTTATTACAAGCATCATGAATTCCAAACACCGAAGTGTTTTCCTCTTCAGATTAACCGTGTACCTGAGAGATGCCTGCTCAGTTGTAAAATTCCAGCTTTTCAACCCCACAACCCTCAGTAATATAAATCCTATAACATCATTTGGAGGTAAGTTAATTACAGACTTGGATTTTAAATGCCCTACTTCATGTTCTTATCTTTGGAGTCAATAATTCCTTGGGACTGCAAATCATCTTGTCATTTAGCCAGGCTGGTGGATAGAAACACCACAGAGCCCCTATTTTCTGTAAACCTTTTGCCATTCATGGGGAGTGATTTAATACTTGAATATTCGTGTTAATTTGCACATTCTGACCTGCAGCAATGGAGATATTTGATCACTCCAGCAGTAGCTGCTTATGTAAAGAGTATTTTTTGCTCTGGTTTAACATATGCTAATAATGATATCTATGCCAGCAATTCCCCAAGAGTTCTTAAGAAAAAGTCAGATTCATCATCATCTTTTCCACAGCTGGGACGTGCAGACATAGACACAGGACTTTTTCAACAGTATTTACACTCAAACCAGGCCTCCAGGATCAGGAATGTATTTTTTAATTTTAATTCTCTCCACAAAGCATGCTGAATTTTGCAATAGGAGAATAAAGATGCAAACACAGTGCATTATCCATTTTTAAAGCCCTTGGAAATGCAAATCTGTACTGTACTGTGGGGTGAAAGCTTGCTAGTTTCCTCCATCATCATTCATAATTATTAACTGCCGTGTGAAAGCAAAAAAAATCGTCAAAATATTGCAAAAATTATGCATGACAGAGCCCAAAGGAGGAGCAAGCGAAATCAGTATGCACTACACACACATAAAAAAAAAAAATATATTCCCTCAAAAGGATCTGGGGACAAGAAGTCCCAAAATTCCATGACTGTACCTGTTGACTCTCCTTTTTCTCAGGGCCTCTGCCCCTGCATGCTGTGGGTATTTATTATGTAAAATATTGGTTTTAGAAAAAGAGAAGCTCTTTTTACAAGAAAAAAAAAAAACCAACAACCAACCAAACAACCTTTTCTGTAGCACTTCCACTTTCTCTCCAACCTTTAACACACTTCTACATAACAGGTATTAAATATAACCAAAAAAACCCACTCCTTTTTAGTGGGGGTGTTTAAAAAGGGATTAGATAACAGGACTATTTTCTCCTTCTGTAACTCACCACATGGTCACTCCACAGAGCGAGGGAAGCAAAGCTGAACTGTCCCCAGAGAAATGTGGACTCATGGGAACATGGAAGGCACTAAGAGTCAAGAAGTAGAAAAGTTTTTTTGAAGGCTGCCAAGAAAATAGGTGGGCAATTTACAGATTTATTTTAATATATGTATATATATATTAAAAAAAAAAAAAAAAAAAAAGACATCAAAGCTGAGGGAACACAGCCAGAACACCATGGACAATAATATATCAAAAGTTGTCAGAAGGAAGATAAAAGTCTCTGGCACAGAACTGTGTGGTGGGGAAGGACTTTACTTACCCTGCCACAGTGTCACATCAGACATCCCTCTAAAAAAACCTCACTTTGTCTACAAACTCCAGATTTCCCTAATGATGCCATCTGTAAATGTCTGCAGGTACAGGGAGGGAAGAGAAATGGAGTGGCTTTACCAGCAGCTCACTGAGAGCTGTCTCAAAACCAGCACATTTCACAAGAAAATTCCCTGGACAATTTAACACAGGAATGGTCTGTGGTTTTTCATGTTATCACCTGCCTTAAATGATTCATATCTCTGATCTATTTTGATCTCCAAGGTCCCTTCCAACCCTAACCATTCTATGATTTTATATACCATAATAACATAGTGTATTGAAATCTCTGAATAATACCCCTATATGCCATATATGAATTAGTTTTCTGCCCCACAAACAGTTTAACCACAGAGTTCCACAGAAATGTGTTTGCCAGCAAGTAAACACAAGTTTATCTCTGAAACCAACCCGTTATTTTAGGGATGCAAAGAGAAAAGATTAATTTTGGCGCATTAGCTGATGGGTGCGGAGTTTTTGTCACTAAAATGACTTGTTTTTGTACTATTCCTCCATCCTAATTATCAAGTGCCAAGAGACTGAAGTGAATTGCAGTGCTGTGATCAGCAGCATTGACCTTTTTGCTTTTTCAGTACTTCTGTTAAGTCAGTTAACCTGGAGAGCGAAATTAGAACGAAGACTGACACTGGAGTAAACACTGGGAAAGCAGTGAAAATGGTGGGAAATTGCCCTTCTCCCTCCTCTTTGCAGCATTAAGAGCAGAGTCTCAGCTGAAACCTTAGTCTGCTAAATTAGGCAGAGGTTTGGAAAAGAATGTTCTGATTGTTAATCATGAAATGTGCTGTAATCTTCTGCGAGGCAGCCCTAACCTCCTCAATCAGCAGCATTTTCTTACTTAATTACATGATTTTAAGTACTTCTAAGGAGGTGCTGTCAGATTTATACTGGAGTTCTCTTAGACATTGCCACTGTAGTCATGGTGATGATATATAGAAATGGACAAAATGCCAGGGACCGGGGAAAATGTCAGAGTTATGGTACACCCACACTTGCTCCTTGCCTCGAATTTACTCGGTGTTTTTTAGTGAGACGGAAAGATTATCTTACTCAGTCTGTGAATGTTCCAAAATGGGATTAATATTAGAGGTGTAATCTCACTGCTGAACACCCACACTGGGGTAATTCTCACCTCTCAGAGTAGCTCACAACGGTTTGGGAGACCCACGGCACGAGACACAGGTCAGAAAGCGCGTGCAGGACACGGGTGACCCTTGGAACCACCAGGATATCATTCCACCAGGATATCATTCCCTCTGCAAGCACAGCAAGCCTGGGGAAACAGCCCTGCTTTGCAGAAACAAACCCCTTCCACGCTGGCAGTTGGCTATTCTGGCCTGGGAGCCAAGTCCCATTACTCTGAGTCCCAAAAGCTGCCCTCAGGCTACTCATTATTCCATCCTCAGATGTAGATTATTATTACCTGCATATTTATAACCAGGAGATGGAACAGCAGTGGCAGTGGGGAAAACAAATTCTAAATGTTTGTTAATTTAGCAGGCTCTCACCAAAGCTTCGTTTTCCCTAAATATCCCGACTACCAGCATTCATTTTACAAGACCTTTACTATCGATGAGTAGTACACTTTGGTGCCATTAAACTAATCATCTACTTCAATTCCTAACAGAAAGGCTAAGCATCACGGTCCATATTCATTCCCCCAGGAGGTTGTTCAGCTCAGCTTCGTGTGGAACACCCTGATTGTCATTTAGCCAAATTTCTACCCCAAAAAGCCTCCTTAAATTTAGACCCAAGTAAACATGTTTTTGTAAGATAGGATACGTGACAGCAACCAGAAAGAGAACCAAGCTCCTGATTTACAGTCACCAGCTCAGGTTAGAGTTAAATTTCCTTGGTAACTCCACAGTGAGTGCAAATGTTCTCTAAAGACAACACGGCTCTTCATGCCAGCTGCAGATCTCATTTTCAGCTACTGGACTATCCAACCTGAATAAATGGATAAAAAGCTACCATCTTGGGTTTTATTTCCCCTTTTATTACCAGTTCCCACAAAGTTTGACTCCCATTTCTGGAGTTCACTCCTGTAAAAGGGCGTCAGGTGCCCCGACAGCATCTGAGAGCTCCCAGCCGGGGAGAGGGCTCCGTCTGAACTGTGTGCTCCCTATTACAGGGATGTGGTTATGAGCACATCGTTCCTCACCTCACAAGAACAGAGCTGAAATTCTTATCTTTGTAGAGAAAGGAGGTCAGCATTTACTGCTGCATGCACAGGCAGCACACAGTTCTACAGGCACAGCTCACCTGTTGGTAATTTTTATCGTCCGCAATCCATTTCGGATTGAAATGCTGCCATCTTTGCAGGGGTCATGTGGACAGTTTTTCTTAGGCTGCTGCAAATAGATTTTTGTGGTGTTTTCTGTCCATGTTTTGCAATGAACAAAGGCACAGAGTACCCCCAGGAAACATGAAAGGGGAGGCAATCAGTTCTCAGGTTTGAGGGGTAACTCTTTTGCGTTCTCAGAAAAAAATTTGAGGATGTAAATCAAGAACAGAGCCAGGAATTAGAAAAGGCCACATCAGCTGGAAAAAGAGATCCTGTAGAAGTACAGGAGCAGTCACCAAGGTAAAGCTGTTGTAGATAACAACGTCCTACCCATCTCCATTTATCACTGTACAGAGGTATTGCAGAACAGCAAGTAACTACCTGTGCTCAAGACAGAGTTCACAGGACATGATATGTGACACATTCCCATAATGGACCTTGTGGGACGAGGGGCTGAAATCCCATTTCCAGCCATGGCTGTTGGGCCTGATGTCTCTTTTCTTCATCCTGCTGATCACTGATAAGCATTTGCTTATTACAACTACCTTGCCAGTCACAGAGGCCATCACGGCGAGTTACTGATGTGCCATTCTGCTGGATTGATATCTCCACAGATTCTCCTGCCCCTGATACAGAAAAGTTATTAGAAAGATTAGGCTGCCTGGGCTCAATTCATTCATTTTGATAATGCAGGTGGATCCATGGGCTCACTCCAGGGACAATCTGGTCTGTCATGAACAGGCACGGTGAGAAACTGCCTGAGAGTGGGGTCATGGCACAAGGGAAAGGGGAGAGAGGCTTTTTTTTTCTGTGAGTACAGGATTAACAATTAAATCAAAGCAAAAGTTACAAAGCTAATTGTAATTAAGACCCAGCTTTATGCATAAACTTAGTTTTCATTACTCAGTACCTGTGGGAGTCATGGCTAAATTCCTGCTTTTGTCTGCCTGTGAATTAGAGCTGCTGTGACCAACCAAGATGCTCCAGCTAAAGCACCTGGTTTACTGGGGAATAGTAAAGTCTGGGGTTTTGTATTTATTCCTACATCAACTCAAAATAACGACCTGCTAATTATCATTCATATATATTATTCATATTTTTATGTCTCCTGATACATCTTAGTTGGTGCTGGTGGATGGAGGAAACCCCTGCCAGCACCTCTGGCTGAACAGTCAATTCTCTTTTATATTGCATGAGTTTTTTAAAATTAGGAGCTACTCCCCTGAAGGAACATGGGCAAGTAAAAAGGTTGAGGAGTCACCATGATATACAATTTAGTCAGAGCACCTCAAAAATGACTCATCTCATCTACAGTTCCACTTCTCAGTCAGCAGATTCCTGTATTTAATTTTCCATAACTAAACAACTTGTCTTTACAACTGACAAAATCCTAATTAGATGTTCCAGGTAAGATTAGAAATAAAAGGTCACTGTGAAACAAAAAATGAAGTTTCCTTCTTTGTTCCTCTGTAATGGATTAAAATATCATTAAAGAATATATTTATAATTTGATGGTTTTAATCTTAGAAGAGCCTAATGACTTTAAAATTTTATCTCTGCTACTTTTCCTGGAGGTCCTTTTGGAATTCTAGAGACCTTTCTACAAGGGA
Organism: Empidonax traillii; assembly: GCF_003031625.1. NCBI lineage: Eukaryota > Metazoa > Chordata > Aves > Passeriformes > Tyrannidae > Empidonax > Empidonax traillii. The sequence goes on along the minus strand of NW_020955626.1, from coordinate 1,425,463 downwards.
TTTTTTTCATCAGAGAGAACAAATTTTTATTTATCCAAATCAGCTACTTAGAAAAGCATGAATTAGCTTTTCCTCTCTCATCTGGGTAAGATTAAGATCTATTTGTGATTACAATACTATAACATCTGTCCTCTGGGGAAAGAAAAGACAAGACATGATTTCTCTGGGCAAATGGTAATAGTTTTAAGAAATCAAGTTATTTCATATTTCAAGAAGAAAACCAGGAATAAATTCTTTTTGCATACTAATAGTGAAAATAATCCTCAATTTTCTGATATTTCCACCTCTTGAAATTGTGCTTGACTAAAAGAGAAATTGGATTTCTGTGGGTGAGGAGGGGGAATTGGGGAAATGTTCTAATGTTTTAAATCAAAATGAAATTAAATCCTGGAAGATAAAATGCAGCCACACTCCAGAAATCTGCCACAGATTCTCTTATTCTATAAAACCTCAATGCATTAAAAAGCAAGACTAATAAAACAAATTCTTTAAAATTTCATTTTAAATAAATTAACTATGCTGTGGTTTTAGTGTATAAACAGTGGCTCAGCCCTCACAACACCACAGTAAAGAGTCTTCAGGAGGAAAATATCTGAAATATCCTCAAATTGAAATATCAGAAGAACTTAGTAATAAAGAAGAAAACTGCAACTACTGCTGTAAAGTTGAAAATAATTAGAAGTTTTATGTTTAATCATCTGGATATCTAAAATAAAACCAGGACTTGTGACCTTTCAGCCACCAGTCTAAATACTTCAGGTTGGAAATACTTCCATTGAGTTCATTTTGTCGGCAGGAACAGAAAAGAACTGATATCCTGACTGGAAAATTCTCCAACTAAATTACAGCTTTCCAGTGCTTCCTACTCAATAGCCCACAATAAGTTAACAATGTGGGATCAATATTCTGTTAAATTATTTTATTTAAGAGATTATGACGCAAGAGCTGACTCTGAGTGCTCTGTTACCTTCTTGTGCTTCTGGAAACTGAGTTCTACGTGACAGGAACCAAACCAGCCCAAACATGACTGACACTCAACAACGCACATGAACCATTCTTCCTAAGAAAAATAAGGAGGAACTTCATTCCTGCCCATGGGAGGGAACTCAAATCGCAAATTCACTGCTGGTCTCTCACAAACCTCACTGAGAGCTGACATCAAGGTTACTTGTTCCCACCTTCCTGAACACCATTCCCTGTTCTCTGCAGAGTTACAGCATAATAAAATTCAGTGCAAAATTGGGTAGAAACCATCTCCCCTGCCCTCCTGGCAGCCCTGAGCACTGCACTCCCCCCAGTGCTGTCTCTGCCACGAAGATTGTGATGTGCCACCACCAGGGTAGGTGATGATTTCACCCTGACCTTTGAAACAGCAGAGAATTAGGGAAGTGGGAAGAGGGTAATACTTGGAGCTCCTGCAGAAATATGCTTATGGGTTTAGAGATGGGAGGCAAGCAAAGAAAACACTTTCATTTGGTGCAGAAGGTCGGGAAGTTTATAGAGGTCTTCACCACTGAGAGAATTCTTTCACACTCATCCAAGGGATGCTTTCTGATACCATGGGAGAGCAGAACTTTGCTGCTTCCCTTTCTCTCCAACTCTGAAAGTTTCCAGGGCCTGAGCCAGGTAAACATTCTGCATGTGCCTACTGTGGTCACTCCAGCAGGCAGCACACAGGCTCCTAAACCTGCCCATGTGCACAGATCAGGACTAAACCTGGGCAGTTTTTCCTCTTTTTGGCTATATGCTTATTGTTTTAAAACTGCAAATAACATGAAAGTTAATGTAGGAATCTCTGAATAGGAAACTGTCTGCTTACCCATAAAAAATGGGAGCAATCTGCCAGCACCATCATTCATTCCCATGGTGAAAAGAGCATATTCCTCAGGAGGCAATAAAAATCCCACAGAAAAACCCACCATCTCAGCAGCTTTGCTTCAAGATTGTCAATTTATGAGCAATAAAGTGTCATCCATACTTAAGCAAAAGGTTTTAGGTCCACTCACACCAGACTGCAAGATTTTGGGGCCAAGGGTGATCATTTTTCTGTCTGTACAATGTTGGGAACAGAGAAACTCCCCCTTGTGTCAGCCAGTTGGTCAACTCAGATTGATCACACCGGGAAAGAGCAGCCAAAAACTGCTGCCAAATATTAAATCCCATTCCACAGTCTGCTTGTTTCAATAAAACACTTGTGTTCACTTCTGAGGGTACTTTTATCCCCTTCCAAGGACATTCACGTGAGTGTGAGCAACTGTAGAGACGGAAGCTCAAGGCATGTCAAGTCTTTCTGCTTTAACAGGTGGGACCCCACAGAGGTGACAACTCCCACAGCAGGGCAGAGACTTATAAATGGGAATATCTTCTCTATAAAACAAGCATATGTGCATGAAAAAAAAAAGTCAATGCATTCATCATAGAATCCCAGAACAGTTTGGGTTGGAAGGGACCTTAAAGCCCACCCAGTTCCATGGGCAGAGACACCTTCCACTATTCCAGGTTGCTCCTTGGACACTTCCAGGGATGGGGCAGCCACAGCTTCTCTGGGCAACCCCTGCCAGGGCCTCCCCACCCTCACAGGGAAGCATTTCTTCCTAATATCTAATCTAAACCTGCTCTTTTTCACTTTAAAGCCATAAGTGAAACTTCTAAAAGAGATTATTTTCTTCACAAATCAAGCACGTGTGGACACAAAAATCTTGATATATTAAGGGAAAAAAAAGAAAGGAAAAGAAAAAAGTTTCCCTCTCTGCACATGAAGTATGAAATCACAACCTATCAAATCCAACTTTCCCTGGTTCATGAGTTCCAGCTTTCCTCCCTTGTTCACATGGAAGCTGTACCATGGGACCTGTGATGTGTGAATGTGAGTTTACACAACGCTCCAGCTGGAGGGAAGAAACAAATCAGTTTAGCATTTTTATATTTTTAAATCTCTTGCCTGCTGATGTTCCCTTCCCTCTCTGCTCGTTTCATATTAAAGCCTCTGCTCAGCTCCTGCTTTTATTTGTTAATATTACAGTAATCCGATTACAAGGCAGGAAAAAAATAGCATGCAATTTGGGTGGCTAATCACACAGCCTGGATGTCAGCTTGGAACACTGGAATACCTGGAAAAAGGCAGTTTGGGGCTGATGTGGAGACAGCTGACGTCAATGGGTATGTCAAACCCATGGTGAGCAACCAGAACCCCGGTACCTAAATGTTTATTACGTCAGTGTGGACATCCCACGTGTTAATGGGTATTTTAGTCACTTGACAGCAACAAGGAGTTAAGTTCAGCTACAAAATTGTCTTCTGTTCCCTTCTCTAAGCTACCAAGTCCCACTGTGCCTGGTTAAGGAGCCAATTTCTTAGCTGGTGTAAATCCATTCCCCGTTGCAATTTCCAAAGCCCCAGTTCGATTCACACCAGCAGGGAGTTGGAGTTTGTCTTGGTTTTAAGTGGGTCAGGCTGATGTGCTTCCCCACCTCTGCTCAGAGCTGGGCATCTGCTGTGCAGTGATGAGACAAAAAGACACCAACTCACAGAGCCAGCACCCCCAGCACAGGACAGAGACCCAGCTGGGACACCCCTCAGCACCTAAACCAGGGGCTGGATGGTCACTGTGCCTTGCACAAGCCTTGGCAGGTGAACATCTGGAAGGCTGAGAAGCAACATCCCAGCTGGGAAAGGTTCATGCTGTTTCATGGGTCTGAATTTATTCGCCCAGGTGTGCACATGGAGCTGCTGGGCAGCCCTAAATCAGCACCGAGAAATCAGCTGAGAAACCCACACAGTGCCCCACAACGTGACTTGGCACACCCTTTCCTCTTTGTGCCTCAGCTCTACCGGCCCTCAGATGGGGACAGTCACATCCCAGCTTTTTATTCACTGTCCCTTTCGGCTATTTAGGTGGCATTTCCCTTGGGAAAGAACAACACTTTGGCTTTGTAGAGAGTCCAGGAGGGAAGTGATAACACAAATATAACGTAGCAAAATAGGAAGCAAAATATACCAGGAAGTCCCACAACACTGATCCTGTCTTTTCCCTGTGTGTTAAAAATGAAGAGCCAGGGGATATTATTAAAACTGCAGGAAGTGCAAGTACAGGTGAAAATCCAAGAAATCCTAATTGCCTTGCCATTTAGTTTTTCATAAATAGATGCAATGATCTCTCTTTCATCACCTATCGATTGATAGTAGCCAAAGCAGATGTGATTTGGTTTGTAAATATTTCTGGCAGAACTGACAGAGCTACAGAAATAATGAGCTTTGCAGTGGAGCAGAGCAGGTCACTCCTGCCTTTAAGAATGATCAAGAATTTTGAGCCACTTAAATGCTGACACATGAAAAGCTGATGCACTGGAGGCCTGCACAGAAGCCAAGTCCCTCAGAGACTTGCTGTAGAAGTTTTATATTACTGGAGCTAATCACCAAAGAACCAAAAGCACTGGGGAGGCCACTGGATTTAGAAACATCTACGAGCGAAATTGCAGGTGATCCAGTGGGAAGTGCTACAAGCTTTGAAGTGGTTCAGTCCATGTGGAATTTCATTACCAGAAATACGAAAAGATACCATTTTAAAAGCTGTTTTAAAACAAGATCTATACTTGCTGGATGTCCCCAAATAATGTTTCTATTAATAAAAGCCTGCGATATTGTGTGCTCAAAACTATATCTCAAGAAAATATACCAAAAATATATCTCAAGAAAACTATAGAGATCTTTCAGAACCTGTGGAAGGAAGTAACACAGAAGCAAAGAGTCTCTTTTTAGCCCAAAAACAATCCTTAGGACAAAAAAATCACAGAAAACAAGACCTGCATTTAGAGTATGACTATGCAGCTCCCCTCCTTCTTCAGAAGTTAAACTCCCTTTTTCTCGCTCAGCACTTTTTCTTTTTAATCATTTTTTAAATTAACTGCTTCCACATCACTCTCCAGCCTCCTGTGGTTCCTGGGCAGTAACATGGTGTGGGTAGCACCACACTTAGTTCTTCTGTTTGCCTCAGGCTCACTCCATTTTGCATTTCTTACAGCTTCAGGAATCTTTGGAAGACAAGTAAGAAGCTGCCTATGGACAGGTAGTGCCAATAAAGAGACTCAACCTTCCCAGCAGAAGAAGAGGAAAACACAACTCCAAGCCCCTGATTGAAGGTATTTCCTATATCAAAAGTCTTCTCATTACGTGCAAAATGCAACACACTTCTCAAATGCAAACTTCTCTGTTTGGTGGTAGCCACTTCCACAGGACCTGCACACAGACATCAGGAGTGTGTCTGGATTCTCACTGGTTTCAGGGGCATAGTACAACACGTGGGGCTGAAGAGATGGATGCCTGAATTTCACCCAGATTCTGTGTTTACGTGACCCTTGTGCAAAGGCAGCCCCTTCATTCACCCCCTAAAACACACAGTACACCGCCATGGAGAAAGAGATCACCTTCCAGTTGGCACAGATGCATCTCTCAGGGAAAAGAAATCCTGCCAGCTCTATAGACCAAAACAACATCAATAATTTCATATATCTGCTCCATCTAACAGGGGACCATTTCACAGCACTGCTTCAGCCACCCACGCAGCCACTTTACAACTTCCCCTCTCATTCATGCAAAAAGCAGCCCTTTCACAGCCTTTCACTGAATCAGGGCTCTGTGCTCTTCTCTTGGCTTATTTTCTTTGTGTTTCCAAGCAATTCCTAGTTGTCAATCAGTATGTTTGTTCTGCAGCTAAACTTTACTTTCTCATGCCTGGTTCAGGCTCTGTTTGATCTCTCAGCGTGATTTCCACAGTCCACTCCAGGCATCTCTCTCCCTTCCATTGCTTCCCATCCATTTGCATTTTGGCTGCCTTCCCTGTCACCCTTCCCGACACTCCTCTCCCTCCTTCCATCCATTGCACCCAGTTTCTACAAAGAACATAACGCAGGGCCAGCATTTGTGTTAGCCTAAAAAGCAATTCCTTCTGCACCCACAGCCTTCACAGCCTGACAGCAAGTAATCTACAGCTTTCTAAAGCCCTGAGACAGATAGCAAAATCTTAGTTTAACCACAAAAAAAAAAAAAAAAAATCCCCAAAAACCCCTCCAAGAGGCATGTTTTAAAAACGCCCAAAATGCAGCAGTAATCTTAATGGTCGCACGGGGACGATTTAACTTCCATTTCCTCCCCCGTCTCAGCGAATGTATTTTGAATACAGGACAGGTGCACAAAAAAAGGCAGCTCCGCTGTGGACTTATTAATCTATTTTGTAAAAGAAAAAGCATCTAGAAAATAGTCCTGCAGGAAGAGATTAGAGAGCAAATCCCAGGCTCCTCGGGGAAGCGCCGCAGCCGGTGGGTGATACATTGTCTGCTGCAGCTTTATCTGGAGAAGGATCTTGCTGAAAATGCTGTGCTCTGCACTGCTCACCACTGTACATCCTGGTAATTTAAGACACTTTTCCAAGCAGGGGCCATCATTTCTGTCCCAGAGAACCGTTTATAAATAAAGCTGATGTTTGTCAAACCTCCGGCTCCCCGTACAGGGCTCGCAACTTTGGTTTTCTGCCATTAAACACCCCGAGACTTCACTGCTGAATAAAACTTCACTGAATATTTGAAAGGCAGTTCTGCCAATGTCAACATAATGGAATGTAGGGTAGGACTGGATTCACTCAGAGATGCTCAGGTTCAGGTGGGGTTTTGGCTGTGCAATCCCCCTTCCCTCCTGCCAAGCACAATGTCAGCGAGTTTGCTCTCTATGAGGAAAAGCCCATATATTTATTTGTACTGTTATTTATTATTAAATATTTCTGAACAGGGGTTTTTCAGAAAGGACCTAAATTGTTACCTGTGACTTTATTTTCTTTTCTCCATTAAAATTTCATCTCGTTATCAGAAAATGACTTTTTTTTTTTCCCCTAATAACTCTTCTATGACAGACAGCCAATTTTAATGACACCAGATCCTTGCAGCACATACTGGGGACAAGGAGGGGGGAAAAAAATGACTACGAGGCAAACGGTGCATTATGGAATCAATATGACATGCTTTGGAACCATTTTTTTTCCTGAAGACAAGAAAGCCCTCCCATCCATTTTATTCTGCAAAAGAAGAAATCTGCAGTGGGACCGACTGAATAATCACAGCCTTAATTACCACGAGCAAATATAATGAGGGGAGCTGTGATACATTAAGAAAATCTTCTAAAATGCTAATTCATCTCCATGTTTAAAACTTAGATAGTCATTTACAGGAAAAGTCAGGAGGTTACAAAGAACTACAAAGGACTTTCAGAGTCACAGGAGCTCTGTCATAACTGTAACCTGCCTTTCCTCGCCTCAGTATCGTGTTGAGATTTGAATGTGTCAATTGAACACAGTGGCTGAGAGCTGAGAGTTGCTCCACGTGCGTGAGTTTGGGAAGGGGGGACCCAAATGACCCCCCAGCTTCATTTGGATGATCACCACCACCCTAAGTCCTACTGAGGGAAACAAGGTTCAGGCAGATGTTTCCTCTTTCAGAGGAGACAAATCACTGCATTAACTTCTTTTCCATTTCATCTTCAACGAGGACAAATAAATGATTGGCATCTGTCAGATAACAGCCAAGATGATTCATACTGAACATAACATTCATTTTCCAATAACGAGAAACATCCAGGTTCATTCTGTGGGAAGTAAATCTTCTTGCTAGAAAGAAAAATGATCCCTTAAGGATGTGTACCACTAACCCTTCATATTGCTTCAGCTCACTGAGGAGCTGCAGAGAGGTGTGGGGTGTTGCTGCTGTGCCACTGCTCTGTCAACAGGACTTGAAGCCAACCCTGTGGCTTGCTGTGAGCTGTTGCCATCGTGCATTATGATAGAGGTGCCACCAAAATAAGGATTTGAGACTCATTTGGAGCCATCATCTTCCACACCTGGCACAGAGGTCACACTTTTGTTTCGTGTTCAATGAATCATAGAATTGTTTGGTTCCACAACACCTCAAGATCGAGTCCAACCATAACCCAGCGCTGCCAAGGCCACCACTGAACCACCTCGAATTAATTCCTACATCCTGAACTACTGATACTGCTTTGAGGGACACTCATTGCTCTGTCATGTCCCCCCAAACCCAAGGGAGAGTCTCAGGGGCTGTAACCACCTTGGCAAGGTTGATACAGCACAACAGGACCCGACCTACAGAGCGACACTGGTGGTACAGCCTGTCCAAGCACCCACTCAGCACCTGCTTCTAGATCAACTCCACAGCCCAAATGCCTGTTAACAGTTAAAGTTCTTCTGGCTTTTGTTCAAGGAATGCAGAACCTTTGCACTTAGAAACAGCTGTGCAATATAAGTCAAAGCATGGAGACTCTCCAAAGATCTTCACAGGGGCATTCCTGGCCCCTCTTGGACCAGGTCAAAACTTAAACAGCCAAAAAGTACCCCTTGGGCACAGCTGGTACAGCACTGCCTGTGTTTCAGGGAGTGATTTCCAGTGCTGTCAGCCAGCCAGCCTCCTCATCCACTGCAAAGGTCTGAATTAGGAGCTGCAGAACAAAATCCAGTAAATCAATAGGCAGCCACGGAGAGAGAGCAGAGTGCTAAATCACAGCAATGCTAATTTAGAGCTAATTAGGAATGTCAGGGAGCTGTGTCCTCAACACTGGCCAATTCAGCCCTGTCTGGATGGAAGCACTTCCAACACATGCAGAGAAGCTGATGTTCAAGAAGAAATTCGGGAGATTAAAAATCAAAACCAGGGCACCTGTGAAATTTGGCTGCTCCTGTGCACAGAGGGCTGGTGCACCAAAGCTTCCCAGATAAATGTCACTGCTGAGACAAAAGTCTGTGTTCCACCCCCTGCTCCAGACCTGGCCCCTTCTGCTGTTCCTGGAGGGAAACCTCCCGAGTTCAAACCCAGACTGAGGATACTGTTCACCTCCCAGCAAAGCTAATTTGCTTTTTCAATATATGTTACCATGAAGCAGCTTATGCATAGGGGTTCCCAAAGGCAAAAAACAACCAACATTTCCCTCCCTTCCCCTGCAGCTTTTTTGCTGCCAGTGCAACTCGGTGCCTACGAACGACACATTGAGTCAGTCTCGAGGGTGAAGTTACCCGAGAAGCAGAGAAATGCTGGGCTCAAATGAGCACCTTCACAGCTGCCTGAAACTCAGAAAAGACTGGATTAAATGTTCCTGCATGCCAGAGCCGTGCAAAGCAGAGGATACAGCCTCACTCTGTGCCTGGTTTTCCGTGGAGGATGAAGACGCACCCTCAGCATCAGGGGAACAGGGTGGGAGTGATGCTGCTCACAGCAGCTGTAGAACAAAACACCAGACTCACCCCTTGGTTTTCCCCATCTCTCCAGTTCCTGCCTTTTTTTTTTTTTTTTTTTTTTTTTTTTTTTTTTTTTTTTTTTTTTTTTTTTTTTTTTTTAAGCTGGAGCATGTATTTTAGCCAGAAGGAAAGGTTTTTTTGAAACGACTTCTGAGCTGTGGGGTTTTAGTTCTTCCTAATCCAGGAGGAAATAATTGAATTCAAAGGATCTCTAATGGCCTGTGGAGGCTTGGCTGGCAAAAAGGGCTGCCACGACTTACTTTAAAAGAAACCCAGGTTTGCTAGTTTGGTGAACACAATTAAAATGCACAGCAGTCCCTCTCTAATAGCACGTAAGAGACTTCAGTGGGATTGTTTGACTGTGAACTCTGCATTTCCTTAAAATCCTCTCTCTATTCACATCATTAAAATGTTTTTAGAAACTCTGAATAAACAACACAAAGGGCTTTTTTACTGCATGTTACTGAAACACAGGGAAAAAACCAGTAAAATATCTAAACTGCAACAGGAAAAGCATCTCCAGATTTCCATAACAGATGATACAGATAATAGAGGCATTTATAAGCCTTTTTTCATCTAAGGCTGAAGAAATGGTGGCAGCACCTTGTTTATGGGGTTGATGAATCAGATGGAGCACTTCCCTGCTTTTGTGTCTCTGCTAATTGCCCTTTAATGGAAACTACTTACTTTATTGGTGTAAAAAAAAAATGCCTTGAAGTACATTTTCTAGGCAAAAAGCCCAGTGCTTTAATTAATACCTTGAAATGATCACTGATTAATGATACCAGTTTGGGGCTGTTACACAAAGGTTTTTTGCTCAACTTCTCCCAAAAATCAAGAAGATTAATGATGTTATCACTGGTACAGAAAGCTCCACCCCTGAAAACACTTTGTGATGGAGGACACGCACAACATTTTAAAACTGCAGTGGATATTGAGAAGAAGAAGAGGAGGTAGCACCAGAGTGCCTTCAGAGGAACAGCCTCATTAATGCTGTGAATCTTTCCCAAGGACTTGGAGAAGATAACATTTTTTTTTTCCCTCCATCCTCTACTAGTTATATTTTGCAAGAAGATGTCTTTTTTTATTTCCCCTCAATAGAGAAGGCTGGGAAAAAAAAAGATATATTTTAAGTCTCAAACCCCTGATTTATTTTAGTCAATACACTTGTTTCTTGAAGTGGGAAAGGAAGCTAATAAAACCAAAATCTACATTAAACACCAGATTGTTTCTGTGGTTCGATGCTGTAGGAAATCACAAACTGCCAAACCCTTCAGGTATATCAGAATCTGCTTTGTGGAGCATAATTCATTACCTGGTTACAAAATTTTTGCAAAACCCAGGGTATAAGAGTTGTAAAGATCTTACGGGCAGATCAGGTGACAATTACTGCTCCACGGAGCTGCTGCCATCACACTTACTATGTAATTCTTACTATATCTGTTTGGCACAGATCAATCCAAAAGCAGGCACAGAATCACACAGCTGTGCTGTCCCCACGCCACCAATTTCAATCCCAACCCAGGGAACTTTGCCATGTCATGTGATGGCGAGAGCTGAAGTGCTCCGGCGCCCTGGAGCTACCGTAAAAGCTTATTAAATTATTAACCAACTAAATTAAAACATGTGGCAGCAGCTATTGTGCCTTTGGGTGCTGGGGCCAGAGGCATCTGCAGCTTTTGCAGACTGGATGCTGCAGGCAATCCCTGTCCAGGCAAAGCTCCCACTGGACAAGAAGCGTTTATGCTTAGTAAGGACAAGGACGCAACACACGCTCTCCCAGCATCGGTGCCTCTCCCAGCCAAACAGCCCCCAACTTTCCATCCCTTTTCTAACATGTGAGGCTTCCTTTGGGAGTTGAATACATTCAGCAGTGCTATTTGCCAATATTTTTGCTCAGTCCTATGCTTAGTTGTACTGTTGCACAAAAATAGTGTTCGTTTTCGAGGCAAGCACGCAAGGAGAAAAGTAGAATCCTGTGGAAAAGGCTGTTGCTATGTAGTAGGAAGATGCAGGCCAGAGAGAACATCTAACCCATAATTAAATTGATATTCTACTTTAATTATTACACCTGTGCTCCCTCTCTAGCCCCATTTAACTCTTTGAAAAACTTGGCTTAGATCCTGTACAATAAACACAGGACCTTCTCCCTCCAGCCTCTCAGCCCTGGCAGGATTCTCCTCATCAGAGCCACAACCGTATGGTGCACCGGGAAGGATCTCCACATTAAATCTCTGGATATCAGTCATCAGTTGTAGAAAAACATTCTCTGATAGCACCTGCAGTTTTCCTGGTAGCTGGAGCAGCTTTGCCTGCCAAAAGCACACATGGCAGCTGCTCTACCAGAAGGGGAACAATATCAGATAAGGCACTTCTCTAATGTCATTCAGACAAACAAGTGTAAAGAATAAGTGTAAAAATATTATCAGTTCTTGTTCTTTGTTTGCCTTGAAAAATTAAGAAGGGCCAGGGTGAGTATAGCTGAAATCAAAGCAGCCCTGAAGGACTTCTCTGCAATTAGCAGCTCTACCTGCAAACGAGGCCAGTACAGAGACGTTTATGCCACAGAGGATTGTTTGTTGTTATGACTCATGACACTTGTCCAAGGGAGATAAGCCACACCAAATGACTTCGGCGCCAGAATAAATAGGAGCATTACAGGGACTCTGAGGACCCATTGTGCCAGAAAGCAATTGGAAACAGAGCAGACGTGGCAGTACCAGCAATACGTAAGACACGGGCTAAATTTTCCTGTATGTAAAATGCCACCTGCTCCGTGGCTCTCTCCACAATATACTACTGCACCTTAGGAATTTTCAAGAATTAGCAGTTCTCAGTAGCCACCCATTAGTTCTTATCTAAATTTTCATTCTGCTATAAACCCTGTGAGGGGGTTTCATCTTGCACCTCTACCAGAAGAGAGATCTTTCCCTGCTTTATTTGCACCGTGGTCTCCCACTGCAAGGTCCGAGGGGTGTACCCAGACTCTTGGATTATCCTGCTCATGGCAGGTGTAGCCCAGCTCTTAGGTGGAAAAACAACTGTGAATGCTCCCCTCTCATGCTGTAAAGAGACAGCAACAGATGGCAGCGCGAGGAGGGCAATAACAAATCAGTCCTTTGGCCTTCCTGCAGTTCCTTCCACCTCGGAGACAGACTCAGCAGCTACACGTAATGAATGAATAGCAGGGTGCTCTCATCATCCTTCTGTTTTCCCCTCTTCCCAGCCACTTGTTATACTGCACAGAGCTTCTGCACCTGGAACCACAGACATCCCAGCATCTTTTTACTCTCAGCCCATCTTGGAGCATTGATGCCTGGTCTTGTAGCTTTTCAGGAGTGTATTTTCCTGGCTAAAGAAGAGCTGCAAGCCAATATGGGTAGGTAAGGACCTCTTTAGCTCAAAACTCCTCAGAATACAGACATTTTTCTACCTCACTGAGAAAAGAGAGAACCTCTGTGTGGGCTGGGCAAGGCACCCATCCTGGTTTGGATGCTGAGACTGGCAGGTTCAGTTACCCAGGACACAAGCCAGGTAGGCACATGCTTCCAGCTGCCTCACAATAAAGATCTTTGGAGCTGTTTCCTATTCTCACTAAAGTGTAGCAACACATCTGTACTCTGGGGTTCAAGCTTGTAGTTATTCTCAGGGTTTTAAATTTTTTCCTCATAAGAGCATTAGTTCCCCATTGGGATATCTCATCAAAAAACACTAATACTTGAAGATAAATGCTGTGAATAAATAACATCACCACTTACTTAGGCACCAAAATGATAATACTAACATGGAAAGCTGTAAACAGCTACCGATTTTGTTCAGTAAAGTCTTTTCTTCTTAGAAATAATAATAATAAAAAAATAAAATAAGAAAAAAAGAGATTTGGGACTCTCTTGCTTCAGTTTAACAGCAATAACAAGGAAAATATGCACAGCCCTTTTTCCCCCACCGCCATTCCATCCTTCAGCGAGCACAACAACGAAATGTGTCGCGGGAGAAATCGATGTCAACATTTTCGCTTTGGACCCGAACTTATTTGATCTAAACTTCGAACAACTTGGCTCAGGTCCCAAGAATCTGCTGAGCAACTCCAAATCCCTCAGAAAACAACACATGTAGGCCGGGTACCACCTCGACAGCAGATGCTCTCCATGAAAGGAAATGTCATAATGTTGGCTGGTGTCTCCAAACAGTTCTGTCCTCCCAGGAGCGTCACTTCCCCGCAGTGACATCCTGCCAAGGAGCACAACTTTGCTCAAGTCTCCTTTTGTTGTCTGTGAAGAAGCAGCAGCTGCAAAGGCAGAGCCCCCAGCACGGCCAGGAGAGGTGTATATTTAGTTTTTCTGCTCCTGGCACGGGGTTAGTTTTGGTGGGAGCATTCATCAGGAGTGGGAGCATTCACAGTGCTTTACAACTGGTCTCTTTATAGCTGTGCAGCTACTGCTGACAAAACATTTGGACATTCAATTACTTGTGGTGTAGTAGGGAGAACACGATTCCAAGTTCAGGGAGTTTGCTGTGGGCAAGGTGGAGAATATCATTATTTGCACAAATCACTGCAATGATCTGATTACAGCTGGGGCTGGCGTGGTGTTATCCTTGGGTTAAGTTAAAGCTTTTGCTTTTTCATTTCTGCTATTGGTGGCTAAGCAGATTGATTATGTATGAGATGAAAGAGCATGTAGGAGTATGCTAATGCTGATGTTAAGAGCAGACTTTTATCTCGCAGCATTAAGTGAATGGAGGGAAGAATGACAGAATTGGCTGCTGTGAGCTCCCTTTAGCTTTTTTTTTTTTTGGTCAGAGCCATGAAAGTCTGTAAAGTTCCTGTGTCCAGGGGACAGCACCAGGGAGCACTGAGAACTCACAGCAGCTCTACCACAGACAGGCAAAGGCTCTCTCTTTATCTCTGCTTTTCTCTTTACAGATGGGACAGTATAAATAAGCCACAGTAAAACTGAAAGTCAAGTCCCATTGCTGAGACTATGAATGCTCATAAACTCATTTGATTCCAGCTGAGACACCAATTCTCCATATGCTTCCCCACTTACCTCATCAGAGCTAATGGGACTAATCCTAACACAGAAAGCCAAATAAACACAGGGAGCATTAATGTGTTTTCTCTGCATTGACCTTTCCATGAGACCTGGGCAATATATTCACAATGAATTCTTGAAGATTTTCACAAATCATTACACAATCCCTCTAATTAAAAAGGAGGTCTTGGCTTTACGAAAAAAAGCACTTTCCATACACCGAAATAACAACAGCATTTCTACCCATATTTTTAAATTAGAAGGTCTGTGTGGGAATAAAAAAAAAGTTAAAAAAAAAATCAAATGTTCTGTTTCTTCCTTGACCAGCCAGAGGCTTTCCAGTTCCACCCACAACGAATAGATCTACAGCACAGGAAAACTGAAGGGCAGTAATTTGGACAAGGTCTGCTGGAATCCTCCCACCACTTTGTTCTCCTCCAATAATTCAGCCATCATAAACCCAGGTACGAGGCCATTTATCACTGGAATGTACTTGCTTACATCTTTTTTTAAAGTTCAAAGCACTAAGAACTAACAGAGAATATAGAGCTTTGCTTTTCAACAAGGTGTTAGAAACGTTATATGACATCCAGCAATTTATTTCTAATGGCAGAGGGAGGAGAACTTCACCAGGTAGGCAGCAAACTCTCCAGAACTGCTCCAAGTGCTGCAGGTCTGAGCCTCCCCCACCTTTGGATTGTGGCTCAGCAGCAGGTTTGGGCTGTTAAAAGTAACTTGCTGATATTCAGAACTGTGAGTAGCATTTGTAATCCCATAAAATAGATATTTGATAAAGCATAATACAACAGAAACACTCTCTCTCTCGACCGTAATTTTAAGCACAACCACAATAAAAAAGCTTTTCTTTCAACCCGATAGACATAAAAATTAATTACTTTTTTTTTTCTTTAATCTGCCTCCTTTCCAAGGAAGGAGTCTGGTTTAAGTTGCAAAGAAACAAAAGCCACTATCGAATAAAATCTATCTGTGCCCACACAGAGCTTTCATTAAAACACTTCACAGCTGTGAGGCTGCAGAGGTCACGCTGACCAGTGTTACTTCATGGTGTCTCTTGTGCATTATAATCTGTGCACTCTCCTGGATCCTGATAAAACTTTTCACTTTCTGAAGCAAGAGCTCCATTTTTTTTCATCCATTTCTGAAGCTCCTTAGCATTTAAGGTGTGTGACTGGAACTCAAAATACAACACTAATATAAATAAACCCACAACTATTAAACTATTGAAGGAAAGCTCTTGTCTTCCAGCATCTCCCAGACACTGAAAATGAGCTCAATCAGCTGATTTTCAATAAGTTCAAGTTCTGCTGGGGAGTGATTTTAAAACCAAAAGCAGTTATATATATCCATTCTGCTTATATGTCAGAACCACTCACAATGCCCAAGTTCTGGCTTTCTGTTAGTTTTTTCCCAACAAATCTAATATTTATGATAGAAAATGGAATCCCATCCTTGGATTTCAACCTGCAGAGAGGGCACAGGAGATGCCAGGCACACTCACACTGATGGAAATGCATGAGTGATACCAGGGGACACGAAAGTTCAAGGCTGTAAGAAACCTGCTGAAAGCCATTTGATAAAGGATGTAAACTAAGCAAACAATAGGAATATGAAATAGGAATTAAATTTTAGGAAGCCATGCAATTTATTTGGAAAAGCATTCTCTGGTGATGAGATGAATCACTGGAGAATATTTTACCTACTAATAAATAGAGAGGCGATAAATTTGCAAATACTGGTCTCTGCAGACTTATCCCTGACAGTGGAGCTTTCAGCAGGGAATCTAATCAGCTGGTGTAAACAGAGATACTGGAGTTCAGCCATTAAAATTCAGGGAGTTACTATGTAGTGGTAGGCACAGAAACAAGAAAAACCCAGAAAGAAAAGAAAAAAAAAAAGCCCAGAGACTCATTTTACTGCTTTCATTTGGGTTTGGATCCATGAACGTGCATATTCCACTGCAATGAGTACTTCTCATTTTGTTATTTAGATTGTGTATCTTTATAAAGCCTTTTTTAGCCATTGTTACAGGTTTTTTTTTTCCTTTGACTACAGAATACATCGATTCCAGAATCCCTCACCCCCATGTGAAAGCCAAGCAAGCCCTACAAGATGCTAAAACAGCCACGGAAACCTGAAGGCTCCGTTGCTTCTCTCTTGTGTTTTTCCTGTTAAATTTCTCTATTTTGTTCCACTTCCCCAGTCCAGATACCACTAATGACACAAAGTTTAAATTAAAAGAAATCAAGAAATTGGCCCCTCATACTATTCCATGCTTCTGCAGTGACTCAAACTCCCCTTTTATCAATGCAGAACTCTGCCCAAACCCATCTCACCAGGCTGAGTTCTTGCTCCTGGCGAACAAAGAATTACTGTGCACTGAACTGTATTTTTACACATGGACAATAATGCTCCAGTAGTTCAGGAGAAGCAGCTTTAAAGTAAAAAATAAATAAATAAATACTGTAACAAATAAAACTCCCGGGGATTTGTGTTGCTGCCTTGCAGGAGGGGCAGGGAAATCAGCATCAGCTCCTCTAGAGCCTTTCAGCACACCACAGGTACAAGCTTTAGGCTTTGGTTACTCCCCTGCCCTTCAGAAGAATTTAGTTTTCAAGACATGGGCAGGCTGCAAGTCCTTTTCTGTAGGTTCTTCCCCCCTCAGTAAGCACGGGGTTTCATGCACAGTCACTCCCTGGGCGTCCTTTTCTCTCCAACACCTCTCAGCAAGGGCAGCAGCTCCTCACCTATTGACCAGCCCCTGTCAGCAAAACCCCCCCTGCTGCACACACAGCCCCGAGGATCCACGGACCGTGAGACAGGGATGCCAGGAACAGCCTGACAGCCTGGCAGAGGGGCTGCCCGCTCACCCACACACCCCCTCCCCTGGCAGCAGGGTGGGCAGGATGCCCACAGGAGCAGCCAAGCTCGGACGTGTCAAGGAAAGCAATGCTAATGAGCGGTTTTAATGCCTCAGAAGTGAACAGAGCCGTGAAAAGAGCTAAAAGCTGA
This sequence comes from Empidonax traillii, assembly GCF_003031625.1. Classification (NCBI taxonomy): domain Eukaryota; kingdom Metazoa; phylum Chordata; class Aves; order Passeriformes; family Tyrannidae; genus Empidonax; species Empidonax traillii. The sequence continues at coordinate 1,408,111 of NW_020955626.1, read as the reverse complement.
GCAAACTCTTATGTAAATAGTTAAGAGAGGGGCAGAACACCCTGCCTTATACTGGGGAAAAACACACTGAGGTCTCTCACACACGAGGTGGTTACGGCGGGCATGGTGCCTGAGGCTTCACCACGTTAGTGCTGAGGGTTTGGGAGCAGCAGCGGGAATAACACAAGTTCCAGGAACAAATGTCCAAGGCAAACAATTCAGGGAAATGCAAAACTGGGATATAAAAAAAAGAGGGGAGATTCAGATGAGATATTAGGAAGAAATTTTTTAGAATGAGGGTGGGCAGGCCCTGGCACAGGTTGCCCAGAGAAGCTGTGGCTGGCCCATCCCTGGAAGTGTCCAAGGCCAGGTTGGATGAAGTTTTGAGCAATCTGGGCTAATGGAAAGTGTTCCTGCCCATGGCAGGGGGTCGGAATGGGATGATCCTTAACGGTGCCTTCTAACCCAAAACATTCTGTGATTCAAACCAGTCAAATCCTCATCCTTTCTACTCTCCCACTCTCATCCTACTCAGGATCCCACCCTGCATCTCCTCAGTGCTGAAACTTAACCTGCAACCACTCTTAATGCACAGATTTATGGGTTTTAATTATAAGGTAATAGCATAATAGAAGCCATTTTTGCTACCCATAAACTTATTTCTCTTCTAGAACCTCTCAGGGTTGATCCTGATTTATATTGGGATGGTTGGAGAACAGTGCCCCATTGACCACTAAAAAAAATGAACTTCATTAGAGTTCATACATGACAGCACAGAAAGCTTAGAGAAAACAACAAAAGAAGTGTTACTACATTTGTAAAACTGATTAAAATTAGATCGCATTCAAATATTGCTCATGAAAACACGGAGCACTGAGACTGAGTGGAGATCAAGAAAATATACAGAATAAATGAAAAAATAATTCTCTTGTATCCAAACATTGCTACAGCATCCAGGTTGTGTCTGCAGAGAATACAGTCTAATTCACCTGCTTTCATTCCAGTGATCTTTCACATTTCAAAAGAAAACAACAGATGAAAAATTCAATACTGCATTTACTTTATAAAAGTGAAGAAAAGGTCATTTATTGGCCTTTTTCATTATTAATATCTGTCTAGTCTTTTAGCTTAAATACAAAGAATCTTTGCAACGGCCATTTACGTTCCAGGCCTCGAAGCTGTTTTACAAGTGATCTCAAATATGTCTGGTTAGTTGAAACACATCTCATCCTTTCAAATTAATCATGCTTGTTTCAGCTTTTTGCAGGGAAAGAAAAGAAAAGAAAAAAAAAAAAAAAGGAAAAAGAACACTATCATAACACAAGGCAGCTTTTCCAGAACTCGAGTTGAACTAAAGCAAATGAGATGGCAAAGTCAATACTGAATCCAACAGAAAGAGCAATTCAGGCACTGAGCTCCTGTTCTAGAGCTTTTGAAAAACTTCATTATCAACGATTTCAATTTGCTTTTATTGAATTAAGGTTTTCAACGTGATCCAAATGTTATTGAATTTAACAGAAATGGTCCTCACTACCACAGAAGAGTTTCGACCAAATGATGGGTTAGAGTGAGAAATTAATTTTTTTTTTTTAAAAAGGCGCCAAACCACAGTGATTTTCAAGCCTAAACCTTTGTTCCCAGCCCCAGCCACCGAGTTTAAACCTTTACTCTTCCTCTATTGCCCAGGTAGCACAATCCTGTCATTTCTCAGTGTTTCCTTCCTGCTGGTAGAACTGGAGTCAGCATTGTAGCTGAGGGAAAGCAGCACACTCAACAGGGAGCCTTCTTGCCTGTCAGCACATTCTATGGCCTTACTAGTCAGAACATTTTAGAAGACTGCTTAAAAAAATCCATGTGTGCCATGGGAAATCCCTCTCCCTCCAGGGGTGTTTGCTCAGCACCATGAAATGTGTCACACAGCTCTGATGGTTGTGATAAACTCCAATTACTGAGGTAACGACACGAGGTGGGCAATGGGAAGGCAATCACCCTGCCTACAAACAGTCATGGTATTTGGGCAAATTTGGGGAGAAAAACCAGGGAAATGAAAGAGGGAGGAAAGGATGGAAAGGTCAGTGGCAGTGGAAATAAAAGTTCCCCTCCTATATGAATAATTCAGCAGGAAGATTTGATTTCTAAAATACCTATTTAAATGAATGCACTGAAAGACACACACTCAGCCTCAGATCTGGCTTTTGTTTCGAAGAGACTGCCCAGAAGTTGGCACAAATATGATTCATCACAACATGCACACTGCAGAAATAATTCCCTGTATAATTCTGCCAAGCCCCATCATAAATCTACAAATTGCAGGACTCGTGTATCCATAACTTCCAAAATAAAGTAATATAAAAAGAAGCTGTGGATTTCTAGGAGCTGGTTCAATAAAACACCCCTTATTTTTGGATCATAGTGCAGCCATGCACCAACCAGTTGAATATTTGTGGGGGTTTATAGGTATATTTTTTTTTGCACAGGATTCACATTTATATCCATGATTTCCAAAGGCAGCATCACTAAGCAGAGTGCACAAAGAATGAGGACACTTGGATGTATAAAACATCTGAATATTAGAACTCTGTACACAAACATTGTATATACTGTCATTTTAAAATGGAACCAGCATTTGTTAATGGCAATTCTTTCATTCACATTATATTTTAGATCAGTCCATAAGGTGATCCAACAGAAACATAACTTCCAGTTACACTCACTATAACACACAAGCCAAATTTCTCACAAGAAATTTGGAACCAGACCAAAGTTGGGTTTAACTCAGGATTCCTGAAGACACAAATATCAAGGCCCAGCCTTCCTAACATACCAATAGTGCCTATTAAAGAAACACAGAGTGGGATCTGAAAGACATAAAATGTTGCTATACTTTTTTTTTTTTGCATCAAAATAAATGGCTGTTGTCTTCTACCTTCACAAATTCCAAGTGCAGAAACTTGTTAATTCTCCTTCAGCTCTTCTTTAAACTAGTTTTTGGGGTTTTTTAGAAATAAGGGCAAACATGAAAGAAAAAAGTTAATAAAACTCGGTACCGAAGTCAAAGGAAACAAGGCCTTTTTTTATGACTCTGGAACAACAACAACAAAAAAATAAAACAGATAAATGAATGCTTCACTCTCTTATAAAGCTGAAGAAAGTGAAAGCAAATCACTAATGACTTTGTGGCTCATGTACATCTAAATACACTTTTACCTCCAAAACATCTGCATTATGATAATACTAACTGCTCACCTAAATGGAAGATTTCCTAAAGTTGAAAATTAAGTCTCACATTGTGAAGAAAAAACATCAGTCAAAATTTTGCCCCTGACTTTCATGAGCATAAGATCACATTCTAAAAACATTCACTGAAGTCACCACAAGGCCATTGTTGGATTCATGACTACTGGGCCTATCACAGTGTGTAAGAAGTCCCATGTGCAAACTAAGCAGAGTGATCCATAACATAGAACACAGAATATTTTGGATAAGGAGTCAAAATCTTGCCCTCTCAGAAATTAAAAGTCTGGTCTGGACCTGCGTATCTTGTCAGGTAATTTGCTCAGCCAGATAAAATCTGCTGTAGATATGGTTTTTTTGCTCATTGTCTTTCCAGCAAATCAATCCTTGTAATAGTACATAAAACCTAATCATTACTCAGATGAGTCCCTACTTATCAGGTCATTTGATGACATGCTTGCCTAAACGAATCTCATTTATAAAGTCTTGTCTTATCCTTTCAATGCCAAGATCCATGGCTGACATGGCTCAGTGTGCAGCATTCATAATTAGCACGAGCCCACACATCAAAACCATTCCTAGATAAACTGAAGGACAGGGAAATGCACCTGGTGCAATTGGGGCACACATCCTGAATTGCATAGTTATTATTTGTGCTGTTAATATCTACTCTACGGCAATAAAATCAGGTGCAAGGCTCCTCTCCCACATCAGGCAATTTTATGGCAAAAGGACAGGAATGGCAGAAAGTCACCTTTTGGGCTCTCAAGGGCAATTATGTCAAATACCAGTCAGGGAGGAACTCAGAATCAGTAATCTCCCCTTTCCTGCCCGTGGTTTCAGTGGGACTTATCATTCAAAAGATTTCACCTCTTTCAGCAACAGCAAGTCTTGATCCATCGATAATCTTCAAATTATAAGTAAGTCAAGGTTTGTTCTATGTTTTTAAGAACTCTAAGTCACATGAGGACTCATCTCATCTACCTTCAGTCATGTAAAGAACGTGGTATCCAGTGGAAAGCAGTGGCTCTGTTCCTCTCAAGCTCATATTTGCCCTCAGTGTTTTCCTCCAGTGCTGATTCATCACACCTTGAAGACAGACTAGGACCACTGTAAACACAGATTTCTGTTTCTGACAACACCAAAAATGATAACACACATGTAGCTCTTTGAGCACAGCTGGGGCACAATCTTCCAACCTTCCCACAACCTGAATGAGCTGTGAGCACGACTGATTAGAGCACAATTCCTCACACATCCCCACTTCCACAAACCCTACCTGTACCATTTTCCCGAAACACTTTGCCTACAATTTCCTTTTTCACCAAGGAAAAAGCATTCACAGAATTTAGAGCTAAAACTGGTTTATTTAGCAGATGGTGCCACTCCTCTCCTGGTCCAATTGTGCGGAACTAATCTACAACACGTCCTTCCGTTTACAAAAACAGATATTCTCTGCCCTGGGGACAAACTATCGCTTTTAGAAAACCAAACCTGTTATTAAAAAACTCTTCACATCAACAGATATTGCCATGCACGTCTTGTCTTAGATTTGCCACCAAGATGAAGCACCTCTGATAAATATTCCTGAGGGGAGTCTTTCCATCCTTATTTTAATGCCTTTTTAGCGTTGCCTTTAGAGATGCAGAGATGATGATATTTACCCAGCCATTTCACCTTTCCCCTCCACTTCTGTGAGTGACTCTGATAAATACTGGTAATTTCAAGATTTAATTTTGTGCCACTCCTTCCCTAACAAAAATGTTAATGTCATCATCTACCCCAGGGAGAACATTTGGGCAACAATATTATCTCTTTCTTTGCCGAGACAGAAAGGCTGCTCCCACACATTGAGAGCAAATTTTGCTTAGCATTTTATTATGCACAGTGGAAAAATATTAAATAGATCAATAGGAAAATGAAGCTGTTGCAAGTTGATCTCCACGGAGTGAGGAGGGAAAAAAAAAATGCCGGGGAAATAAGAATTACGAGGAAAAAAAGAAAATTAAATTTACACATTGGAGATAATAAGGCATGTTGCTTACCCTCAGTGGTTCCTCTAATCTGGCTTTACTTAATTGCATTCTTTGTAAAGACATATTGTTTCATTTCTTCCCCCCATGGATCTTTTTTGTTGGGGGAGGATACAGTGTAATTACTAGCTCCCAGCATTATCTCAACTTTTATTATAAAATGTCAGGATTCTGAAAAGGAAAATTTCATGCACTATATAATGTCAATCATCTGCCTTTATGAGATGGAACAGCATTCACTTTGTTCAAAATGGTTTTTAAGGAGGGGGGGGGAACTGTCTTTCGTGTAGGGTCATTTTTTAAAAGCTATATTCCAATCTGCTTTGCATAAGAGCACAGCCACAGTTATGATCAGCCACTTGAAAGGAGATTTGTGCGTGTCAATACCAGCTTTTAAGTCTGGACGTGCAGACAAAGTCACGCTGGCGAAGAAACAGGAGAGCAAATTTTAATGTTTTCCTAAAACTTCAAAGCTCTCTTTTTTATTTTTTTTTTCATTTCAGAATCTTTGTGATTCAAATCAAAGCCACTGTTGCTGTGCAGCATCTGAATTTTACTTAAGGAAAATCTGACACTTCCTTGCACCATTGTTTCAAATTTCAAATAGGGAGCGAGCACCTGCGAGCAGCTCTTCAACCTCAAACCAGTCAAGGCTTAATATCTGGGGGATTGGAATCTTTTCCCAGGTAACAAGTGACAGGATGAGAGGAAATGGCCTCGAGCTGTGCCAGGGGAGGTTTAGACTGGATATCAGGGGGGATTTCTTGACTGAGAGGATGGCCAGGCTTTGGGACAGGCTGCTGAGTCACCATACCTGGAAGTGCTCAAGAAACGCGTGGATGTGGCACTTGGGGACACGTTTTAGTGGTGAACCTGGCTAATGGTTGGACTCAATGACCTCAGAGACCTTTCCCAGCCTTAACTCTGTGATTCCACACTTCTGTGTTTGCAGGGCATTATCCCTTACCTGGCAAAGGGGAACGGGGGTGGCACGGAAAGGAAGGAGCAGCTCCTCTTCAGCCAAGGGGCAGTGCTGACATCCACACACGGGGCTTGGCCACCCTCCAAAGGCCTCTATTGTTCAGTAAATGTTTCTGGGAATGCTGTTTGGCTTTAGATAGCTCGATCCTGTAATCTATACTCGACTAAAACTCCCACTGAAGCCATGACATTTTGTAACAAAAATGCATCAATCTCTGGGAGCTCTACGTTTGTGCATCGACTGAAATGGGCCCTGAAATGTCACTGGAAAGACAGAAATCTCCCAAGCCAAAAAAAAGAGAGCAAAAAGATCAGGGATCATAACAGCTCCTATAGCAGTGGATGTGTTTTGGTCTCAACTCTGTGATTTTTTTTTGACCTGGATAAACTCACCACAATCTAATGAAGCAAATGGAACAGCCACAGTTTCATTAGAATATCAGGTATTTTCTTGAATATTCAAAAAATTAAGAGAAATATATCCTCATAACAGTTTTAATTATTTATCTCATAAATCTATGCTTGCCACATACTTAGGAATGCATATTTATGCATAATTTATATTATTTCCTGTAAATTTATTATATTTGCTAGAACTCATTTACCTGCATTATTTAAATATATTTCAGAATGTGTTTGCTGGGGACTGTTTGCAGAGCCCACACCACCACCCACTGAACACTGAAGCCAACTAACTAATTTTCACTAACATGCTGCTGCAGTTGCCAACACATTCCTGTAACAAAGAGGACACTTTAATAAGTTTTTCTACACACAAGTTCTTCCAGTCCTGCACTGCCATATCACTGAACCTGAGAAGTTCAATTTTTGAGCATGTGTGACTTAAGGAAACAATTTCATTTTAAGAGATCGCTGGCATTTTTTTACATGTTGCTGAAATTTTAATAATGTTCCAGGACCTGGAACAGTATTTACATATTCTTTTCTTAACCTGGCTGTTAAACACGGGGCAGACCTGAATCTTTTAAGTCAGAGGGAGGTTATTCAGTGAGTGTTGACTATTTTATGCCAGATCATACCTGTGCTAAAATTGGCACTGAGCCCTCCCTGTGAGAGGTTCTGAAAACAAAGACAACATCCAAGGCACAAGCAGCTCTTAAATAGCCAATCAACAGTTAATTGTTTCATTATTTCAAAGGGTGGGATTATTATTTTTCTTCCTGAGCACCCATATCATACAGTTAAAAAAAAAAGAAGGAGGCAACATGTGCCTTTGGAAAAAAGACACTTATTGAAACTCTTCAATGATCAAGTTCTAACCTGAGGGGAAGCTCACCATGTGTAAATTAGCATTTGGGGTTTTATCCTAAATATTGCAAACACCATTTGCTCATGAAAAATGATGAACTGAGGAAAATCTACATGAAATAAAGACTGCAGCCATTTCCCAGATATCTGAGTGGAAAAGGTTGAAGTAAGATGAATATTGAGAAAAACTAGAGAGCAGCTAGAATGGGAATATAAAAGTATTCTTTGGATGAGGGAATTTCAGGGATATCATTCTGCTGGAGAACATCACCTAACAGAGTCTGCCAGGAGTGATCACACCTCAGACAGGTCACGTTCCTGGGAATGAGGTATCCAACTGCTCTAATCTCTGAGGTCATGCCGTCTCCCAAAAAGGTATGGGAGAGTCAGGTCTGCCTGGCAGCATCCCTACACCCTCTATTCTCCCCTCAGATCCGATAGGAGATCACAAGTGTCTCCCTTTTAGGTGACAACACAAGTTTGAGGGTCACCAAACAGAGGCATTTTTCAGTAAATCACAGCTGGAGATCTTTGCAGCACCACCCATGCCCCAGGGATTTGCCAAGAAACAGCCTGATCTTTTTTACTTCTTTTTTTTTTTTTTTTTTATCAATAGAGTTGTGTAAAGCTTATTAAACTACTCCTTATAAACAGAATGTTTGTTTACCTGAATGTTTCTGCTTATCTACAGCAATGCTCAAGAAGTTTCAGAATAACAGCCAGTATCATTTTATATCTGGATATGCAAATGGGAGATAAAGGGAGGCACTCAAAACTGGAGTTTAGGAACTGACTGCTCTCTCAGCATGTCAGGAGAACAGAGGTTATTCAGCTGCCAGAGATGAGGAGGAGGAAAAGGAGGAGGAGCACCCAAGTTGAAGGCAGTATATTTGGTGTTCAGATATTTAAGAAAAGCCTCATTGCAGGCACAAGATACACAGACCATGCCTTGGGAATTGCACTTATCAGCATGAGGTAACACAGGTGATTATGGCCAAAAGAGCCTGTTTAGCTCCATCCAAGAAAGCACGACCTGGTGCCTTCTCCAATGGCATTTGTGCCAAAGGAATTAGTTTGATTTTTCCAAAACATTAGAATTGTGACATCTGAGGTACATAATGTGTTAGCCCCATTACCTCTCTTCCTTTGGGTGCTCATGAATATTATCTACTGGACTTCTGACCTCTGAATTTCTGTGCAATCTCTGTAGTCCTGTAAACACCACTGCACAGGAGTTTATACAGTCCTGTAAAATAACTTCAAACTAGGTTTTAATCACTTGTGGTTAGAATATGACTTTTTTTTTTTTAAGAGATTTTTTTTCATTACATAAAAAGGAATTCTTTCACTTGAAGCACATTCCCTTGCAGATTTATGGCATATTTAATTAGTCATTTGGAGTGCAGATCACTGCATCCACCAAGGATCAATATATAGCAACTGACAGCAAGCTGGTAAGGAAATATGGTTGAGTATGGAAGGAGAGCTGGAGCTCAAATCTGAGCTGAGAGAGTGCAGATGGGAGACAAGGGAACAGGATCTGCCCCCAGGCATCTGCTGTTGTTGGCTCTAAGTGAGGCAACCAGTTCAGCCCAGCAGCAGGAAGGCCAGGCAGGAACTACACATCCTCAGGGAGTGATTTGGCTCTGCTGTCCCTCTCTGTTCCCTCCAGCAGCTCTTCAAAAGTCTCACCTCTACCAAGAGGATCACAAGCCTCCATTTCTCCTTCTCTTTATCAACCTTTATATTTGGATTGTGGGCTGCTGCACTTACTGTGTGGTCACAGCAGAGCTGTGATCACTTAGAACTTGTAGCCACCATCATCAACAACGTAAAACCAATCCAAATACCCTACATCTTTTAATTTTGAGTATTAGCAAGGCTTATCCAGAACACGCAACACAACTAGAAAAAAATATCTCAGCAGAATATTCTCCTTCCAACTGCCTATAACTCCTTATACTGCACAAGAAACAAATGCAAAGTTTAACGCAGAATAAACTTCTATTTATTAATGAATCTATACAAAGAGTTTTATTAAGGGGGCAGAAGTTAAATTGCATTCTAATGGGTAATAATAAAGGCTGTACACTGCAGTTTCTGGTAATATTGTCTTAGATTCAGACACACAGCTAAGGTAACCTTCTATTTCTCTTCTTTCATTTCAAAGGCTACTGAGAAGACTAGAGAATAAAAGAGACTGTTGTTAGTTGTCATACTGTGTCTATAATTACTTACTTTGTTCCTGAAGCCATCACCATGATAAATTTGCAGTTTTTCCCCATCTGCCAGGAGTAGTAATGTGCAATACATTTAACAACTGAATTTGCATATAGAAAGTATCATTGACCTTTGAATTTAAAAGGACAAAGATTTACAAGGACATCCTTTTGAAGCAAAGTGCTTAGTTTAGGAAAAATGAAACGGCACAAAGAGGAGTAAAGCGCCCTGTCTGCTGCACGGAGGAGAAGTCGCAGATTTTACAAGTAAGACATTTGAAATCCCTATGAAACAGCTCCCTCGTGAGCAGCCACATAATACAGGAAACAACTGTCAACTGGAAGGAAAACACTGAGGCAGGATCTGGAGCATGTTCAGCATCGGGGGACTCGGATGCCACAGCGCAGGTGACTTCGCTGGGAGCAACCCCCGCTCCTGTGACGTGGGAAATGCAGGGTGACAGCCCCTGCTCTGCCTTTGGGGGTTAATTTACCAGGCTGTCGGGTGACAGAGCCTTGCTCTGCTCCCACTCTGAGCTGTGCAGGACCTGCAGGGATCCAGGGACACCAGGGCTTCCCAGCAGCGCTTCCCTCCTCAGCTCGTGCTGCCACTGCTGGAGCTGCACACACTTGGTTTGCAGCAGATTTGCAGCCAGACAGAGCAGGGCATGGGCAAAGCAGGCTCAGCCAGCAGGCTTGCTAAAAATAACGGGAAATTGCATTTATAGAAAAAAAAAGGGAAGAAAACAGACTCATTTTTTCCCCCAGTCCTGAGATGCAGCAGGGCCTAGGAAAGCCATTTCCCCAGTGCAAGCAGCTGAACCATTCCAGAGCATTCCACCTATTCCTGACTCATCTCTACAGCCACAGGCAGCTCTCCTGACACCAGGTTAGCTCAGGTCAGTTTGCACATCCCACCCCTCTATCCACCCATCTCAATAATCCCAGAGAGCTTTCAGAAAGATTTCAAGTGTCTGTTTTCCTTATTATCAATAGCTCTTACAAATAACTCTTGGGAAGAAATTGCTACAGTTCAGCTTACCATATCATGAATGAATTATTCATAAATGCCACTTTGTCTCATAAAAATTTAAGATATTAGTTCACAACATAATCATAAATATGACTAACACAGGCCACACATTCCTTGACTCCTACACTACACTCCTTTCACAATAAACTCTGATGATCCGAGATAAAATGACACCAGCAAGTTGAAAGTCTAGGAGTTCAAGAACTGTTGAATTCTGAATTTCTTAGAGCACGTTTTTTTGGTCATTCTTAAAAGAGTTTGCCCCAGCTTGTTACTGCATCCCCTCTCCATTCTCCCTGGAGCACTGTCTGACTTCAAAGGACCCAGATATATTTGTTCACCCTCTCTGTTTACACCACCAAAGAAAAGAATCAAAGCACTGTTTTCTTACAGTATATCCCCTTGTGGCTCAAACTGCACGTGTGTGGTTTAGGATGTATTTTAACAGAGAGTCAGCAGGCTGGGGAGAGGCATTGGCTGCCTTGTAAATCAGTCATGGATGGCAGATAACAAGCAAGGCAAGGAGTGACTACCATCCACTCTGAAGCAGCTTCTATTACCCTACAGATGCAAGGTGTTTCCATTATTTCATTTCCAATTGTGAGAAACTAACCAATAAAGATGCCCTTCCTATAAAAAGGCAAAGAACCAGAAGGAAAAAACAAACAAACAAACAAACAAACAAAAACCAAACAAAAAAAAACCACACATGCAGTGGACAATATCCTGGAGGTTTTATATTTGGAATAGCCCAGCATTATTGTGTTACCTAAAATTCTTTCAACCAAACCTACCTGCAAGCATCAGTAGATATGGGAGAGGACACCTGACCTACCACTCATTTTATGGTATGTTTTCCATTTGGTTTTTCCCGTGCTCTTGACAAACTGACCTCGAAAGGCACATGAGTTTTTACTAGTATCCCCCTACTAAAGTTCCATGAACAGTTTTAGCAAAGATTTCTTAGTTTATATATTCTTAATCTGATGGAGCATCTATTTGTTGCCTCAATTTCTTGTCCCCTACACCCTCCATCAGGACATTTCCTGCGTTAGGTTTGCTGGCAGACGCTGTATCGATTAATTCTTACTGAAAGTTTACAGTTAATTCTAAATAGACCTGAAAACTTTCCCAATTCTAGCAACTTCTCTACTTAATCCTCATATTGAATAGCTGCACCTGGTACATATATTAAAAAAAAAAAAAAAAAAAAAAAATTGAAATCTACTTTTCACAAGTATTTCTCCAACGCTTCCCGCAATAGCCAACATCTGCTGTGCAGAGTGTTTTCTGGAAGGGATACAAGCAGCAACAAAAGGGAAAGGAGTTTGTGACAAGACAAACAATCAGGGAGACTTGTCAGAGGTGCTGGCTTAACTCAACAAAGCAGAACAGGGCTGGGGAGCGATGCAGGGGCTCGGGAACACGGGCAGGGGCAGCTCCACTCTTATCTCTCACCAGATGCGAGGCTGGCCCATTGACTGGAAGATGTGTCATGGCTTGGGCTCATGTGCTGAACATATGGTGGAGTTAGATTACAAGCAGCAAGAGAAACTCTGTCTCTGCACAGTAACTGTGGTCCATTTTCCCTAAATCTGCCTGCTACTGGCTCGTTAACAAAAACAAAATCAAACACCTGTGCACCAGATACGGAATTGTTGAGGTGCCAGCACTGATCCATCTGCAAAGCACATCATTAGCCAACTTCTTTTCTCTGGGTGAGACACAAGACAGATTCATCAGAGCAAACCCACAGCACCACTAAAGGAACATTTATGTGTCCCAGCCTACTGCTCTCCACCTCTTTCTTTGTCTTTTCATGCTGCCATAATGGTGATGAATAGTCATAAAATATGCATTTCTCTCCTCCTCATCAGGTAATTCTCCAGGCCCTGGACCAGCACTCTGAGCCTCAGCCCCTCTTCTTTATTGGCCCACCTGCCACTTTATTGGCAGATCCTTCCAACCTCATCTGACTTCTCCTCCTGCACTGCAGACCAGGGAGAACTATTTAAATGCTGCTGTATTGGGCCTGTTTGGGTTGCAAACTTACTCTGGCAGCAGCAGTGCAATCCAAGTAATTCTATTTTACTCAAAGTCCATTATAGGATAGATTTAGGTTGGGATTCATTTTGGATTCTTGTCTGTCTTTCCTCCTAAGCGCACAGGAACATCCTATACGTGCTCACTATTCTTTCAGAAGTAAAAAAAGGAAGGCTAAGCAATTTCTATTGCACCTTTCAGAGTTTTAAATGCTTGTTACCTCTCTGAACGCTAAATCAAGCCAGGCAGCACAGCTAAGTGACTTACTGCATGCTGAGGCATTTGCCAGGAATCCACTTCACCTCCCTCAGAGAGCTCAGGAACATCCTCACACACCCAAACACACAATATCTGCATCCAAAAAACGCTTTTCGAACTAATGCAAACGCGTGGAGTTCATCCTGCTTGTAAATAAGAGAAACATAAGCATCAGTCCAGGTTTGCTGAAAACAAATAATAAACAGAGATTCTCCTGGGGTGTTGTTTGTTCGTCTCTTTGTTAAATTTTAAGATTACATAGTTCAGTTCATCTCCTGTCCCTCACTCCCAGCCTTCTGACATGAAGATATGGAGTATCAGGGCTATCAGGCTGGGATTACTTTTGTACTTACCTAGGATAAAAGATGCAGTTCCTTTGACCAGAGTGTGAATAAATGGCTGATAGCTTTCTTATCTGCTTATTCCTGCTTACAATTATTCTTCTGTTGGTATTTACATGTAACAACTCATACATGGGAAAATATATTCTTATGGAAATGGGACACTTTCTCGTCTCTGTGAATAGGGTTGAATCCTGAAGCTGAAGAAGGTCACAGTTAAATGTGAAAGGCAGAATTAATTAAAGTACCTACAGTCTTATATTTGTTCAATACAGCATACAATGAGGTCAGCAGAATTCCTTTCACAGGGACATAACACACCTTCCAGCACAGAAACACAAGGCAGGATTTGCAGATAGATCGTGGAGCAGAGTCATTGACAAAAATGCAAATCCATCACAGCAATCCTCTTGGATTAAGCTAAACTAAAATGACATCACTGCTAAAAAGGGTAGTTCTGTCACATTCCCCACCACAGTAATCCTCATCCCCTCTCCTTTGTCAGCGCATATTTACCATACAACCTCACATGTTGATGTTTTATTACTGTATTTTAATCATCCTCCCTCTCTGAGTGGGCACACAGCAACTAAATACCATTTATTGTGCTGCCACAGCGGTGATGGCATGATGATGATCCTGGTTCTGCTTCAGCTGGCTATTACATATCCCCCTTATCTGCAGAGATCTCTTGCTGCAGCATTTCAGACACGTATGGGATGGAACAGCTCATTGGGAAAGAGGCAGAAAGAGCAAAGGAATCTACTGCCAGAAATATCCATCCTCCCTGCTTCTCCCAATCCCTGTGTGCAAATGAGCCATTATAAACCACCTGCTTTAGCTCCAGAGTAGCCATCAGGATTCCATTCCCCATAACCTACTTGGATGATGCTCTCAGGAAAGCTTTCATTGACTCACTCCACTTAATTGGTAGCAGAGCAAACACAGAAGAGCCTGGGGTTTTGAGATAGCAAAAGACATTTTGTTCAAAACGAGGATTACTCGATGATAAATCCATTTGCAAGCAGATAAATGCCAGCGAAGAGACTAGAAATAGGAAGTGTCTGTTAAATAAAGCAGGTTACTGAGATAGAAAAAAAAAAAAGATTTGGATTTATTTTGAACAAATAAACCAGGGTTTAAAGGTTATTGCAGTAAAGCACAGTAAAAGACAAAGCAGACTGTTATCCAATTCAGTGTAATATGCAGTAAATTAAAGAGCTGGTATTCCTACAGCACATATTGATTACTGCATCCTTGTGTACCTTGTTTGGTGCTGGCAAATATATAAGCACATTATTACTCTTCACAGGATACACAGAGCAGAGCACTCAGATTAATTTCAGACTTCACATTTAAATTCTTCTGCCAGACTGAGAGCTCTGGGTATAAAAGAGGAAACTTCCAACTAAGCTGATTTACTCAGAGAAGCAGAGGTACCACACTGACCTAAACACTCAAAGCCAACTGTACTGAACTCACAAGGGACACATCCATGGACCAACCCCACCATTTATAAGGTTGATAAGGCATTATTATACCCATATTACAACTTGGGAAATCAAATAAAACCCCAAGAATCATTGTTACTAAAAGAAACATAACTGTCTGCTGATTGCAACCAGATCTATACTGTCAGATGTTCGATGTTTGCTCTTCACTGGACATAATTCTTCCTTCTACAGCTTCTCCCACCACTTCTCCACCTTTTTCCTGGACCACATCTCAGCCAGAGAAGCTACACAACACTTCTCCCTAGAAGAGAACACTTCTATGTTGTAGCCCTGCCTTTATTTTGCCCTGTAGAAACGGAAAGAAATACATAATCAAATATGTATGTGCACTTCTGCTAGGTGTTCCCAGGCAGTAGACAACTTGTGAATTATCTTTCCCTTCAAAGGGATACATATGATGCATCTCAAAGAAACAGCAGAGGAACTGATGAACAGAACCATTCAGCTTCCATCTAAAATAAAAACAGGCAGGAAAAAGAAAGGTGTTCATGCACCAAGTTCTGCAAATGCTACAGAGGGGAAAAAAAAAAAAAAGGCCATTTTTCACCTTTCCATTCCTAAGTGCTCTTCAACAACCAGTATTCACTTTTTCTGAAATAAGGATGGGATGATTGCATGCAGTCTTTAATACTAATTGCCCTGGAGCTGTTACAAAAAAAAGGTTTGTTATCTCAGAACTCTTACACAGGTAAGACCAATCAAAGCCACCTCGGTGGCCAAGGCAATACTCCACAGTAAAAGATGTATTAAATCAATAGGCCAGCAGTGAGCCTTCTATTTAAAAAGCCTGCTCATTGCATGGGATGGGAACACAATGAACTAACACTGCTACCTGCAATTGTGGCAGCTTTTAAAAACCCTGGGAGAGCACTCAAGTCAATGCATCAGCCACTTGAGTTTCTTTAGAAACTCATATCTGGATAATTCTGCCTAAATTCTAGAAGACAAAAAA
>NW_020955626.1:1316105-1390541 GCF_003031625.1 Empidonax traillii | reverse complement strand
GCTAAGAATGACTGATACTGGTTTGGAAAGGACAGGAGAGTGGAGATGCAAGAACCTGCCCTCCTGTTCACCCACCATCACCTTCCCAGCCTCTCCCTCCTGCCCAGGCTCCCCTTTCACACCCTGTGACAGCCACATCCCAGGCCATTTCTGGCTCGTTTTTCCCAAAGTAACACTCAATGCCAAATTTTCCAGTATGACCTGGAAATTGGTTTAAATACAGCACCACATAGACTGCTCTGTGGGTTTAATCAAACCCTCTGGACTCGCCTTTTCCCCTCTTACCACTTCGCATGGATAATTTGCCTATTTTTCAATCTACAGGTGGCAATACAGTGACACCTTGGGGCTGAAGGATCTTCCCTGACACATCCCCCTGCAGAGCACTTTGTTTATTCACTGTTGTAGCAAACACTGAAATCTTTGCCATACATTTTACTACTTAGTCTTTAAAAGAAACTATTCCTAGCAGTGCCCACCATCCCCAAATATATGTGTTTAAGCTGCCACCTCGCTGGATTAGACCCCATTGTACAGTCTCACTGTATAAATGGAAATAATCTTTTGGATTGTAAAATAATCCAGAGCAGTTCTCCAAAATATCCTTCCATTTTATCCCATTGCATGTTTCCATTTTGCTGGAGCTCTCTCCTCCTCATCAATACCTCCTCTCATTGTGCCATCAAATCTTTCCCTTTTGTCAGAAAAAGCCCATTAGTCATCTGTGGTGAGGAAATTGGAAAGTCTAGAGATGTTATCTCTTCATCTAACTACTGACCACCAGCTTTCAGTCGTGATGAATAATGGCTAAAAATTATCCTAAAAATCCCCCACTCCCCTGGAAATTTTTTTTTCTGGATTGTATCTCCTTGTCAGATTTATCTGGCAGTTTTCTATAAATCAATTGCTGTCAAAGAATTTTATCTATCAACAAAAAGGATTGCAATAACCATTAAGTTTCTGTTAGTGCTACTTAAATAAAGAATTTGGAAGCTTTTATCCTAATACAAGCAGGACTGAAGGGGTTTTTTTAAACGAATTTTTGGAAAAAGTGCTAAAAACTTGGTAAGAAACAATCTTTGTCAAAAAAAAAAAACCTTTTAAAATCCAATTTAAACTGCATTTTAATGATTTCTTGGTTAAAATTCTGAAACAAAACTGCACGAAGAAATCCAACATGGTTAAAAACTGCATTAAAATGTCATGTGAGGATATTACTCATGAGGATACTGGGGAGAAAAATAACATTTTACACTCCTTCTCAAGCCAATTTCACAATGGAACATTAACTGTGATAGGACAAGTATCTCTGTAATAATTGAATAAAACAGTCATTAAGAACCTAATTTCTTGTGTAGCCTGTAAGATTTGAAATTTTTAACTAAATGAGGAATCAATGTTGAGCTAAATTGTGAGAAAAATTATTTGATGTTGCTGTGCTAAACTCATTAAAAGATAAAACCTCACAAATTAATTTCAGTTCCTAAGCTAATAGGTTCACAAATGCATCCCTCACCCACAAGGTAAGTAAAAACATCCACTGAGTCGGTATTTTTGGATTAAAACGCATCAGGCTTTGAGGCAACACTCAGAATTTCATCAGCTTTTTTTTTTTTTCAGGTGGTCAAGGACCCTTTCCAGCCACAGTTGCAACAGCACAACACACGGAGCCTGAATTTGCCTCTTTGACCCTTGGCTTGACTGACAATTTGGGCACCTTGTGGGCATGTCCAGCTCCTCCTGCTGTGTTCTATCAGCTGGGATCAGGGCTGCCCAACCCAAGGCACGCTGAACTCTGCTTCTGTTTCCAAGTTGCTGCTCAGTGATCTACTCATCCAATTTGGGATAATGAGAAAACAGCAAGACAGCCTGCAATAGGTCACAGACAACAACTAAATAGCCAGTGACACGTCCTCTCCAGTGCCCAGCTATGCTATTAGAGACATGCAGTCACTAACAGGAGATTTCTTGTGCTCCTTGAGCCAAAAATGCTCAGCACTGACCGACTCCTTCGCTGTATTTCCCTCTAAACAATGAAAGATGATAAAAAGCATACTTGAAGGAGAGTTCATCCCTGATTTCTGCTCATGCAGCAAGTGTGATTTGGCCCCAAAGCTCTCAGTGAGCCTCCTGTCCCTGCTATAAGCCCACCTGAAAAGGAGGGCAGGCTGGATACCCCAAAAAAGCACACACCAGGTGGCTGCATAAACCAATTGATACAGTAGCACGGAAAAGGAAGGTGGCAATTGTGTTCTTGCTTCCACAGGGTCATTTAACCTCAGAACTGCTCTTCCAGGGCAGGGACCATGAGGTTTGACGCCTTCCCTCCACCTCTGCCACATCCCTGGAGTCATGTCCCAAATCAGGGGTGTGGACTCAGGCACAGAAACCATCTCTGTAACAAGTCACTAAAATATTGTTGATGTGTAGAGTGAGTTAATTGCATCTAAAATAATTTTATCAGCAAGAGACTGCCCAAGATGACGCAGGAAGCATCTGGTGGTGCAGGAACTACAGTCTGTGCTTTCCAAGTCCAGCAAGCAGCATTTCATTTGTGCCTCCACCAGCAGCACGTTGTGACTACAGCCACTCACAGCTAGAAGATGATGCAGATTATTATCCAAGGAGTTCTGGGGTACAAATGAATAATAGAGCTATTCCGAGCTAAAGTCCCAGATGGAGAATTGCTTACAAGCATCTGATAGTATAAAAGTTTTACTCTCACATCATAGTCCCCGAGGGAAGCCACATAAACGCTTCTAACTGGAGGTTCTGCTACCAATAGCTCGTTTTCCCTGCTGCCTCCAGAAAGCCCATGAATCACAGAGCTTTTAACTAGCTGTTTGTATCTCATCTGCCTCTAATGGTTCTGGGAGAAAACACCAAATTACAACAGCAAAACATCAACGGCTGCCAGTGATTAGAGTTACAATTAACTCGCTGTATGTATCAAAAATACTCATCAGGCAATGAACGGGGGGCACTCCCAGGGCAGGACGTGAAGAGCATCAAGGGCTGGAAAAAGAAAAGCCAGAGTGAGCACAGAAAAAAGAGAAATGCCCTTTTTCTGAGCCTCCTGTAACTTAAATGCTGAATAGGGTAAAAATATGAACCTGCTGCCAGAACTTGCAAAAGGCCATTCTCAGCAGAACTTCAAACACTTCCCATGCATGGCCTTCACCAACAAGAAAAGAAGTGCTAGAGATTCTGCTCCTGGCTGTGACACGCACCAGTGATCTCTGGAACAGCAGGCAAAGCAGATGTTGTACTAACTCCCATGCACTGGCATGTGACAGCCACCTTGATTGTCCTTTTCCAGCCATTTAATTCAGTTACTGGGAGAAACAGCAACACTGGCACATCTGCAAATGCCATGTGTTCCCATAAATCAAGCGTTTATGTAACTACTTCTTCCCTCCCCCCCAAGGAAAACCATAAACCCAGTTTGGAAGACGCTTAACGGAACATCACAGTACCAGAAGCACCAGCAGATGCGATGTGGCTCCAACACTTCCAGAGGGGGGGAAAAAAAAAAAAAGCCTGATTATTAAAATAGAGCATTTGAACATCACTGGACTTGCATGGCTGTGGGGGAAGTGGGAAATTTAGCCCTGTCCAGTTCTGACATGGGAAGACTCACGAGGGTCACTCAACAGGAAATTTGTCAGCTGCAATAAGCTGTTGGTGGTTCTGTCCAGCTACTGATCTCCTCAGAGAGCTGCTTCTCGCTTCCTAAAGCCCAAAATCAGCCACAGGTAACAAAAAAAATTTAACTTTTTTTCAGAAGCGGTTTTTGTGCCAACGTGGGGTATCTACAAAGCGCAAGTTAATACAACACAATTTAGTTCTAACCAAAAATAATCTGCATGAATGGAAGACTGCACCAGTTCCAAAGACACAGAATAATCCGAGACAAGGGTTTCAAGGTATTCCCTCCATAAAAAGGCAGAGGTAACAGGCCAAAACAAAGCCATGTAAAGAACAAAAGGAGGAACTCAACTTCACAAAGGCTCATTCTTCTCTTTCCAGGTGCCTGAATAAGGAGCAAAACTTTCAGTCAAGACGCTGTCTCTTCCTTTTCTCAAAAGCCCTTCAGTTTTCCCCTCTCTTTAATTTTTCTTAGGGTGAAAAAATGCACAAAGATTAAAAAAACCCTGTGCTTTTAACCAGGCAGAAATGAATGTATTGTGCAATATTGCTGTTGAAGTTCAAGAGCAGGGGAATCCACTTTGTCACAGTCACTTTCAATGAACACTCCAGTTTATGATAAGTTTCATAAAAACTGCTTAATTCAACATTTATGAAAGTACTGAAGATAGATGAAAGGTGTAGAAATAGGAATCTTGCCAATCAATCATCCTGTTGAAGATGAGCACCCAGAATGATAAGAATGAAGATAGGCTTTTCATGTACATATGGTCTGTTAGATAGAATGATTGAATATTCTTGCATTTTTAATCAAAAATGTTCCTACCATTGTACTACCCCACTCAAATTATTTTCTCCCACCACTGAATATTTGCACTCTCTTCCCCTAGGGATTAAGTTGCCTGAAATGTTCACAATGAGAAAACCAAACAACCCAGGTGAAAAGGTGCTTGATAAAAGATTGGCTGAGGAAAAACTTTAATTTTAACAGATTTTTTTTTTTTAATCCCCAAAAAGAAAGGAAAATCAGAAGTGAACACAGAAGCCCAGCTTTGAAATGACATTAAAAAGGAGAACAAAATGGTATTATGCCAGATAACACAACTTCCATCTCAAACTACAAAAGTTTTGGGGCAGACATTACCTTTAATGAGGAAATTTTATTGCCTTTTGTACAAGAAATCTTTGCCAGGAATTATGCTCCTGGGTATAATCATGCTGCAAAGACTATTGATAACAATGGGAGCATTTGGGTGAAACTGTGCTAAAAATACCCAGCCAGGCAAGACTCTGCGTTCTCCCTTCCAACTGTGAGGTTTTCCACGGGCCAAGAGCCCACCTTCTGATGGAGCTGGGAACTAAACTTTGCTGGCTCTTCTCTCAGGGCTCCAGGCTACCAGGCAATGGAGAGAAAACCCCTATTTATTTGCTCTAAACAAGCAAAAAAAAAAAAAATTAAAATAACTATTTCTGTCCTTTCTCTACAAAAGGAGCCACGTGAGATCAATCCAACTTGGTGCAAAAATTAGCTAATGTGATTAGGGGTTTTTCCCTAATCCTTTTCCATTTTTGGGGACTCCAAGAAACAGGTTCAAGATTCCAAACCAAACGAAAGCAAAGCCAAGCTCTTCTGATTTCAATATTCACCTTGTTCCCCTTCAACGAGATTGCAGAAGTTACAGTTCAAGTCTTAAGTGATAACATATGGTGCACTAAACACCATTATCAGCTTGATGAGTTATTGCAAGTACCCACCCAAATTACCCAAGTATTTCCACGGGGTGGAAGAAGCTGGAACTGAATACAAATCCATTGTAATTTCACAAGTGGGAACATTTATCACAGGGATGTTGTGAATTATTTTTTGCCAGTTAATACCCTGTAAGTGCCAATGTTCTCTTTCTATGCTCAGAATATCTAGTAGAAAGATAATGATTCCTGTGAAATTCTGATTGTTCCCCTTTGCCTAATAAGACAAGTTCACAGTTTGTAAATAGCGTGAGACAAAGGCACAGGTACAGTGCTACCACTTGAATAATCTGCATATGGTTCTTAAGTACTCCTGACCCCTCTGCTTCTTCACTTCTGCACACAGAGCAGGAAGATTAAAACAGTAAGGGTGAAATGATAAAAATAAGTTATTGCTGGAGACCTCATAAGTCTTTTTATAAACAACTCTACGGAATGGCAATGCCTGTTCAGACAAACCCCCATTGCCTGATTCCACCTTTGGTGCAACAGAACAAATTAACAACATTATTTCAAAGTCTCCAAACCTCTAACTAAGCAGTACTCACACTAGGACACTCTAAAAGATACATTTACTGCAATTCATTGAAGAACAACATATTTTTATTCTCACCAACTTCAATAACAGATTTTATCGCACGGGAAAACGGGGAGTTGGAAAGAAAGATGCACTTTCACGGGAATAAAAGAAGAATAAAATATTCTTTTCATTTCTGGAACTTGAAGAACTTTAAAAAAAAAAAAAAAAAAAAAAAAAAAAAAAAAAAAAAAAAAAAAAAAAAAAAAAAAAAAAAAAGGAGAAGAGAGAACAGGCTACCTGTTCATGAAATCTGTAGTAATTTTGCATGGATTTTCAGAAGGTCTTGCCAAGATGGATGAGGCAATCCATCACCTTGGAGTCAGTTGCTCCTCCACGGAATTGATATTACAAAGTAGGGACATGAATCACAGAAGTGATGCCTCCTGGGTTTGTGATGTGGTGTGTTGGATGCTCTGAGACCTAACAACTGCTGTGGTTTGGGCTTTTCTTTTGGATCACAGCACCTGGAACGTTAATGACATCACCATCACCCTCAGCTATAGATTACCTGTTGTCCAGTAGGTGAGCCAGGGTTCTGCCAAATTAGGGATGCACATGGAAGAGAGCAGAGAAATCCTAGAGATGGAAAACCTAAAATCCTATGGTTTTGAAGAAATGTAGGAATTTATGCTGTCTGAGAGCTCCACCTCCTGCTATTCTTGGCCAAATCCGACCTGCAGACTCAGTGCTGGTCAAGAGAAGAGCACACTCCTGCTCCACTCAGCACAGACACAGCTGCTCACACATTGTCCACCTCCTCAGGAAACAGTGCCACAACCCCCAAAACCCAACCTGGGCTGCCTGTACCCCTGAAAATAACCCAGGACAGCACAGAGCTGTGACACAGGGCAGAGGGACAGGCTCCACCTCTCCTGGGGCACTTCACATCCACTGCTTAAACACAGCAAAGCCAAAAGTCACCAAGTCTGCAGCAGGAACAACTTTTGGGTTCCCTCTGCTTTAAGCAAGAGGCTACCCATCCTCCTCCTATCCAAAAATACCACGAAATGACAGCCTGCTTCTGCAGCTTGCCACATCTTCTGAAAATCATTTCTATTTCATGGAGGCGGGGGGGGAAGAAATAACCAATAAAATAAATCCAGTCTGATTATTTTGAAAAGGACAAAGACAGCAGAGGTGACAGAGGTGTAATTGTTAGACAACCTTACAGCACTTTCCAGTAGAGTTATTTAACGTTTGATTTCACTGATAAGAAAAATAATAAACAAAGTTATTATGAAACCACTCTATCTGTCAGCCAAAAGTCCAGTGAATCATTTATGAATGTATACCTACAGCTTCTCTCCCTTCTATTCTTTTTCCATCAAAACCTGAAGCTACTAGCTTTTTTTTAAAACTGTTGTTTTTATTTCTTAAATCAACCTGAAAGGAATAAAATATTGCAATGAGCAAAAATACAAAATAAATGTTTGTAGTTCTGTAATTCCTCGAAATGCCAAAGAAAAACATAAAAATGTATGCTCTGTAAGTTTTCAGCTGAACTTGGCATGACAGTCCATCTATTATTCAAAAGATGTTGAAGCTCAATTCATGAATTATTAAATTCTTGTTACATTTAGTTTTCAAGGGAAAAAATTATTTCATTCAATAAGGAAATTCAACTCACTCTATACTTTCCTAAAAAACATAGGATTTAAAGTTACTTTAAAAAAAAAAAAAGAAGAAATTTCTAGTCCAAGCTTCACAATTAATGTTACTGCCCAATTAAAGGAGTGTCCTGAATATTCAAAAAACATCGACAATCCTTCAGCAGTCCCACATCCAGAAATGTCCCACGTGTGAAATGACCTGCAGAGCAGCAGAGGGGCTGGTGAGAGCTGCTCCATGTGGAACTCCTGAACCTCCAATTGATCTTGAGATGCACAAGTCAAACATTCTGTGAATCCTCCAACCTTCCTCCTTCCCACACTGCTCATCACTGACCTCAGATCTCTGCTCACACCTTCTCAAAGGCAGCTCCAACAAGCAAAACAGTTCTCTGCTATGTTGCTACATCTTGATCTGGAAAATTTTGATTACAAATTGTGTCCAAGAGTGCTCAGAAGGTTCCTGAGAGGTGAAGAGATGCCCATCAGAGAGACTCAGGGCTGTTAGGCTGGTAAAATACAAGTATTTTGAATTCAAAAGAGTACCTCGCTCTTCTGAAGGAGATTCCTGTTGATGATGATCAGGATCATTTCATAAATCTCTTGGTGGCCACCTCAGCCAGCAACTGATGGTCACTGTGCCGTGGCCACTCTCAGGGAGGGGCACAGCTGGAACAGCAATTCCCTGCATCAGTCCAGGACACCAAACCTCGATGCTCAGCAGCCTTTACCCACAAGACACCTAATTAGACCTTAGTTCAGCCAACAGCATCTCTGCCTTAAACTTTTGAAACTTCCTTTGTATCATCTTGGAACTACAAGATTGGCTCTGCTCTAGAATGAGGACTTAATCACCGTAGGGATTCAAAAGAAAGAGCTAACTGAGCTGATTTAGGAGGAGAGACACAAAACAAACTCAGTGGCACTACTTATACTGCCTGATAAAGTTATTTCACTGCACTCTGGGGGTTAGCTGTTCAACTGGCTTCGAAAAATCCATCCTGATATTCCTAAAAGGCTCCGAAGAACAAACTGGCACAGGTGCAGTGGTTGCTCTGTGTGACAGGTATTTCAAGACAGCTACTCAAGCATATGATCCCTCAGATAGAAAACATAATAAAAGTATATTATGATGAAGCTGCTATAGCCATCAACCAAAATTACAATGCCTAACTGATTAGCTCATACAGATAAATATCCCAACACCCACAGGGGTATTTTTCCCAGTAAGGAGACAAACTCTGAGTTAGTTTGCTGCATTTTTCAAAGAAATGGCTTAAACCACCAACATTTCAGGAATAAGCCAAAAGAAACATTGCTATTCAACAACTACAAATCCTCCTATAAAAACCAGAGTTCAGTGCAAGCCTTGTAAAATATTCACTCCCTTAGCCATGGGTTCATAAATTTTCGAAGTAGGTTTTTACACAATGTCATCATAAAAGCAAACTAACACCTAAGTGTTAGAATTATTTTCTTTAAGTGCTTTATCCACGTTGGCCTCCTGACGGTTGTTTTGTGCTCAAGCCCCAAACATTATCCATTTCCACACCCAGGCACAAGGATGTCAGGTACCAACCCCCCTCCACCCCTGCGTTCACTGTCAGAAGAGCTTCAGAGAAAACATCAAAGAACTTTTCCTTTTCTACCATTTTTTTCACCTCAACAATGCTCCTAAATAAAAAAAATATTCACTCAATCCCCCCAGTCCTGCATCCTGACTGGGAGCAGGGAAGTCACCCTGCACAGAGTTAACTGCTGGATGAAATAACTGAGACCATTCCCAGGGATCTTTTAAACAGGAGAATAGCACGAGAAGAACTGGCTTATTGTCTTCTCATTCAGGATGAAGGTTTGTGATCTGTGTGTGAATGTCTCCAGCTAACATTAACCAGCTTAACAACAGGCAGCTGAAGGAGAAAATCCTCTGGCCTTTCCAATGCAATTAAGGGATGAACAACACGTCCAGTTTCCCAGAATACATCATTAACTGCCTAGGAAGGGCCTTTGACTGGTATTCTTTTTATTATGATACATGACGTGACTCTCAAAGAAGAGGGATTTAGTCTTCTTTGCAAATAGAGTTATTGCCTGGAACACCATTCACCTGGTGCTGCCATTTGCCTTGAGCATCAGTTGTAAGATCCTTGCTGCACTCAGGCTCTGTAAAACAAGGAGCCATTTCTGCACTGAAGTCCTTGCCAAGATTCTCGGTACAGCCCAATCTTCCAGCTCAGGAACACATTGAAAAAGAAATAAAAACACCTGCTGAATACAAAGTGTAGTCGTTTTTCTCTTTAGACTGTCTGCATTTCAGGTCCAAATCCATGAACAAATGTGCCTCCAGCAGGAGGAATAACCAGCCCCTGAGCTGGTATGAGCCACCCTCACCCTCCTGCAATGCCACCAGAGTCCCCTCTGCTGGCACCACCACAGCAGTGGGCAAATCCCCGTTTCTTTTGCAGGGACAGTCCTTGTGCAGACTCTGAATCAATAGCAGTAATATTGGAGCAATATAATAGCGGGCACAGTATCAGCACCTAAATTGCTGGCAAAGCTCTCCCTGCTTTCTGGAGTAGCCTGGGACATATTTTTCCCCTTTAAACTGAAGCATTTTGTCAATTCCTGACTGAGAGTTACATAAATCAAGTTTCACTGCATCTTTCGCTCCCCTTTTGACTTAAAGTAGTACACAGAAGCATTTTTGGTAGCTCTGAAGAAGCCAGAAACACAAAAATAACTCCCAGAGAAACAGCAGTGGCACAAGCAGTGAGCGTTCCTGATACGAGGATTTTAAATGGCTGAACCAGTTGCTGGTGCTCTTGGAAAGCCAAGACTTGTAAAGAAACTGCATGTTTCCGCCTGTTAAGGGTCAGCTGCCTAGAAATGAACCTTCAACATCTACAGAAAAGGTTTATTCTCGATGAATATTACGTTGCAAAGTTGCCACACAACTTCCCTGCAAAACACTACCATCTGAGGGTGCATTAAAGAAATCCAACTCCTCCTCTAACTGAGGTTAAAGGGGAGAGAGCAGCAGCAATCACATTCTCTCCTTGTTCTTAAAGATGCAAAGTCAACCACTTCAAAGCTGGAAATGCCAGAGTTGAGGCTGTGCAACCTTAATGTGCCCCCTCGTGCCTGTGCATAATGAGATGGTCTTTAATTACCTGAACACCAACTCCCGTGTGAAGATCCTGCCTCGTTCAGCAACTGGATGGATGAGGAGTGAGGTCTGCAGGACTACACCCCCTGTGCCATTACGCTAATGAGAGCAGGGAAATGGCTTATCTGTTGGTACCAAAGGTGCTCCACACCCTGAGGAGGGAATTAAAGGAAGAACTCCAGCCTTTTTTGCCCCCTCCACAGTCACGAGCCTCACAATACAGATATTTCTCTGGTACCCCTGACAAAAATCACACACCTGCATTTCCCAGGCTCCCTTCTCCTGATGCCCTGAGTCCCACGGTTATCCAGATCCCATATTTGGAAATTAACACATTTTAATATGGGTGAAGTTCTGGTTGAGACTGATGAAGGTTTTACTCTCAGACCAGTGTTTTCTAAGACTGGTAGTTTCTTTCCAATGATGTAAGTTGTTTTTAAGATTGTTTTCTCCTCACTGTTCCTCAGACAACTGCTTCCAAGCCAGGCCTAAAGTGTCTACTCAGCCAATGCCCCACAGCACCAAAAGGACTCACCAGCCTGTAATCCATCCCAGCTCTGACCATTATGCATCTCTAGGACAGGCAAGACAGATTTTAGTTGAGATCTGAGACAGCTGATTGGAAAGCGATAATTAAAATAGCTAATTTCATTTCAACCACAAAAGGCTGGTTTTCCAGTTAAGGCTCTAGGTTGGAGGGTGATCTCCATGGCCCTCTACAACACCAGTTCTGGGCTCCTGCAAAGGAGGTTGTGCTCTGAAATTTGCTGCGTTTTAAAACCATTTAGTTCTTAAAATTCTGTGCTTCCACTCTCCCTTTATAAAATGAAATTAGGTGCTACTTTTCAGTTTTGAAAGCAAACTCTAAAAGGAGCAAAGCAAGGAATGCTTCGTATTATCCAACTTTAAGTATCACTGAGTATTTATGAATAAACAGAGGGAGTTTGCCTGACAGGACGCAGCTGGCACACGAACCCTGGCTGGGAAAAGTTTCTGGAAACTCTTCTGATTAAGGAAGAATCAGCACTTCTCTACCCTCTCCTGGCCACAGACCAAGCTCTCCCGTGTTGCTCCTCCTTTCATCTCCCTCCTTGGAAAGCAGCAGCACACAGCATCCATCCAGCAGAGAGTGAAATCCATCCCACTGGAAGCCTGATGAAACTGGGAGCTGTGCCCTTACCTTCCTTCAGCTCCAAAATGAGCAGCAGCTTCAGAGTAATTTTTTTTCCCCTCCTATAGATCTTATAAGAGCCCCAAATCCCTGGTTATTTTTGATTTACAATAGAGGCAAGGTCATCCTTATAATGAAAAAAACAAGGTCTATATTTTCAGACACCAAGATACAATTTATCATAGAGATCAATGACACTTTTATTCTCTATAGAGATGAAGTATCCATTTTGCTGTAAAATTATCAGAGGGGTTTTCTCCTTTTTCTTTTTTTTTTTAAAGCACCTCTTGCAGGTGCTGCATCGTTTGAAAACCAACTTGTGAGAAAAAATTTTAGCATTAGCATCCAGTTCTCCCAGCTGCCTCTCTAAAATGGAGTTCAGTTTTCTTACATTAGTGGCTGGAAGAAAAGGGAATGGTGAAATCAGTGAAACTAGACCTGTTTGGATGGAGAAAGGCAACTCTAATGGTACCCCCTGAGTCAAGAGGTATTGCTGAGCCCTTTCAATTAAAATAATTGCCCTTTCCCAGCTTTCACTCTCTGCACCAGTGTTCTTATCTCTGGAGAGTCACACCAGCCTGTGCCAGGCTGGAGCAGGCACAGTGGATGATCCATGTGGTTACCCATGGATCTTTCCCTAATAGGACTTTTTTTGTTGTTTTGTTTGAAGTCCTATTTGAAATTCTCCCCATGTCTTGTACCTCATCTTCAGCAGCACCTCTGAGCACTCAAAAAACTATCTGGGGCATTTTTACACCCTAGGACTGGCTGATTGTCACAAGCTTTTGAGTTTATTTAGGAACTGCTCAGCTGAGCTTTGCTGAAGAAACAGAAATATTATGTAGGTAAGAAAGACATACAGAACAGTACCTACATCATAGATAAGTTTATTGTATTGACCCAAATACCTCCCACCAGTGAGAATTAAGGCTCAGCCCTCACTACCCAGCTCTGGTAGGAGCTCCACCCTCTGCCATCTCATGGAGAAAAAAAACCAGACATCCATAAGGACCAGCTTAGACACCTCACTGTCGACACCACTGACAGAAATGCGAGAAAACACAATTTCTTTGTCATGTTTTCAAACTGCCTGGCCTGGGCTCTGAAGGATGTGATGAACAGGTAGTGGTTGGTACATTGTACCTGCCCCAGGGAGCTGCATCAGCACAAACTCCACAGCAGACACAGCCAAAATCTTTTGAAGGGTGATAATGTGCATCCCCACACTGTCTGAGCTACAGCCTTTGTCTCCTCTGCCCACTGCATCCCGTGGTAAGATAAACCCACTAAGAGGATTAATTTTTTTAAAGTTACTCCTTTAAAGCACTGATTTTGTTGATGGCTGTCCAGGATTACAACCTTATTCAGATGAATTTCCCTTAAGCTATATGAGTGCCCCAAGCTACCACCATCAGTTCCAGGAAAGGAAGTTATTTTGGAGTTTTTCTAGTGCTTCATTTCCATTGGAACCGATTTACCACAGGTGTTCAATATTTTTACCTTACCTGTACTTCCCAAATTACCATTTTCTCTTGGCTGCTCTTGGGGCTGCTGAAGGCAAAGTAATTTTTTTTTTATACTCAGGTGTATCTAATTCTGCACTGCTGCTGTATCCAAGTCTAGTCAAATATTTATGGACTATACCATGTCTGGAGACATTGACATAGGCAGGACAACATTTCATGGGAATTTCCTTAATTTGATGATTTCCAGTTAATAAGAGTTGAAAGATTAAAGGGAATCTTTTTATTGTCTGGTTAGTCCTGTCAAATAACCATAATTACTTCCACAACAAAACCAAACAAAGCCTACTGGACTCTTCAGTAACTTCTATGGCCTTGCCCAACTACATTTTCCAACCAGTATTTCCAGGTAGCAAGAAAAGAACCTGTGTGTTTATGATGATGGGCCATATTTATCCTCAAGGTACTAATTCACCTCATCCATGCACATCCACTGGGAGAGTTGAGAGAAAAATTAATTTCTTTATGTGTTTTTTTTTTTCCATTGGCATTACATTTCATTCCTGTTTGCCCAGAGCTGTAGGTCAGTGCCAGCATGGACCCCATGGATGCATTTTTCATGTAGCATTTTAAGGAGAAAAGATGCTACAGGACAATTATGGGGATGTCTTAAATATCTGGAACCTTCCTGCGTAAGTCAGAGGGCTGCTCATTGCATTACAGGGATTTTCAGTGATATTATAATGCAAAAATATTAATTTTCTTTCGATACACAGTAAAAATAAAACCTTCCAACAAAACATGTTGGGGCCCTGATTCAGCTCTGCTTTGTGTTCATTTGCTGCTACAAGAAGAGAGTTTAAAATGAGCTCAAACCATCAAAACCACCTGCTTGTTCTATTTTGCAATCACTTTACAATCAGCCCACAAGGTATTAAATGACTGCAAAAGTGCATGAAAATGGAGAAACAAGGAAATAGAGACAGGGGGAAATCACACCCTCGATCCAGCTGTGACCTGAGCACCATCATTTTCCATCCACAAGCACTTCTGGAGGAGTGAACGGCTCAGCTTTTAGAAATGAAAAATATCAGTGGATTTCCTCTGGCCTCGTAGATCATCAGAGCCATTTCAGGACAGTTGCTGCTCTTGGCTGAAGCATTGCCCAGGATGGAGGCACCAATCTCCCCAGAACACTCCCCAGCCCAAGGAGAGAAATCCTGGAGCTGCTCCTCTGCCATCAGCAAAAGACTTGAAATTTTTTGTTTCATGACTCCATCCAAACCAAAACCCAAAGCAGCAGCTTTATAATGATCCAAAACCAGAGGGTGGGATTTGACCTGTACAGACACCCTATGGAATTATTCCAGATTTTGAAAGACAAGATGAAGGCAGCAATGGGGTTTCTGCCCAAGGGAATCAAGTAATCTAGCAATTTTAAGGAGGAAGGAAAAATATACCGAACACATTTTAAAACTATATATTCAAAATAATAACTGATCTTTTTTTTTTTTAAATTATCTTTTCTCCTGTACTGGAAGACACTGGTTGCAGCCTCCTCTCCAGGGATTTGCTAGCCCATCCTTCCCTCCTTTCAGCCAGGAGCACCAGGAGGTGGATCAGACCCCCATAACCCAGCAGGGAGCAGATTACCCTCATCAGTGGGGTTTGTAGTCATAGGTGAAAGCTCTGCAGTGACTTAATGGCAAATGGAAAAGCCAGGTCCCCACTAAAGCCAAACTATCATTCTGCCTATCAGACTGATAAAAAAAAAACTGCTTTAAAATAAATTAATACAGGAGAGACATTATTACTCAGGCTGGTAGAAAATAGGGGGTTTTAGAGGTTTGGTTTTTTTCTTTGTGGCTTTGATTTTTTTAAACTATAAATAAACCATGTTTCCTTTTTCTTGTTTGACTTCACCAAACCTCTTATTCTTTGTATACTTCATCAGGAGCCACCCACAAGAGGGTCAGATACAAGATCTACTTGTCAAGCACATGCCAGAATAAAGCATCCTTGTGTTTCAGTATTCAAGAGCCTGCATTAACTATATCAGAGGTAGGAGCAGATGGGAGATCATCACAGAAAATATACTTTTTAATTCACAAAACATATGTGCTGATGCAGTGCAGCACAGTTTAAGGTTCTTATACAACTTAAAAAAAAAAAAAAGTTTCTGCACAAACTTTACTCACTTTTGTCCATGTCACAGTCAAATGTTTATTATGCAGTATTATATCTAAAAATAATTTCAAACTGTCTGCCTTAAAGTTCCCTGGGTGGAACAGAAGGCTGTATCTTGTCCAAATACCTTCAGTGTTTGCCTTTAGATACAACCAAGAGCACTGCTGAAAGCAAAGCTTGAGGATGGAGTTAAAAAAAAAAAACAAACAACCAACTACTGGAAGAAGTAAAAAAGACCCACAAACAAGAAAATAAACCTCAGCAAAACCGAGCTCTTTGCTGTTTGAGGATACACAATACAAACAGGCAGATGGAATTTCACAACTCCTTTATCTCAGTGCCTACAGCTAAACCATTCATATCCCTAAAACTCTTTAGAGCTCCATAGAAAGCTCACGTTGCCGTGGACTTAACGTTTCTGGGTGCCAGATATTGAGGACAGAAAGCAGTTGCTACTCATTGGTTACACTCTGAACTCCACATTCTGGAAATGGAAGCGCTCTGATGATCACTGTCAGCTCCAACCACATCCAAACCACCCCCAGCCCAGAACACCCGGTGCACAGGCACTCCCTTCCCCCTCTCTGCCACAAGAACCGAGCAATTAATTGGTGCAAAGCTACTTACACAGAACCCCCCAAGCTCCTGGACCCCGATGGAGCTCCCTCTGCTCCCCTGGGAGCTGGAGGATGGACCAGAATCCAACTCAGCCTCTATTTGGAGTAGCGACTACCTCAGATGGAGCTGGCAGCCCAGCCCACCTCGTATCTCAGGCCATCAGAGGGGTCTTGGTGCCTCTGTCTCCATGCTCTGTGTGTTTTATAGACCCCTTAAAACCTTCAGCAGAAGTTTTGGATTAAGTTCTATCAATTCCACCAATGATTCACAGTCTACAGATTAAAAAACCACCACTTCTCTCATTGCTTGGCTCAAAGAGGAGCATTAAAGCTCCTCACAGAAAAGAGGTGGCAATAAATGGGCAATGAAATTAATCAAAACCTTGTTTTACAAAGTTGCCCCAGAGAGGGGAAAAATAAAACTGAAAAGTAACTACATTTCTAAGGTAGCACATCATATGTGGTAGAGGAGCCACTACCACAGATAAATAATCAGGATACAGTACCATGGGAAGAGGGAAAGGCTGGCCTTGGAGCAGCACCAGGTGAGCCCAGGGTCTGGCAGCAACCCCAGCCCAGCTCCCAGCACCCCACTCACACTGCACATCGTGTTTTCTAGAAAGGAGGAGCACGAGCTCCCCCTCTCCAACAATTCCTGCCAGCAGTCAGTCCCAGCTGAAACCCAAAACTGTCATTCCCTCTGCCCTTCCACTGGAAAATCTGCCCTGGGACAGAGACCAACATCAGCACTTGCTTCTCTTGCTGCCCTGATTCCAGCTCTGAGTCACAGCTCTCTTTAATAGGTTCTTCTTGGCTCCTTTTCCCGTTGGAAAGGGTTGCCACCATTCCCTCACGTGTGGTGATACACAGACAGTAGTTTTGTGCCTTTTTTCCTCTCTCTTTTCTTTAAATCCTGGTATTGTGTCACATGAGCAGCTCAGTAAAAGAAAGAATCAAAACCATCATTCTATGCAGTGGAATTTTTCACTTGTCTTTCTGTTCCTCATCATTCATTAGTGATGCACAAAGTCTTTCCCTTTCTTAATCCTTCACCCTTCTCTATCCTTTATACTTTGTGATGTACGTGGACTTTTGTGTTACAAATTCTTCAAAGACATCATTACTCTTTACATTTATATGCACCAAAATAATCTTTGTAATCTATGATCAAAGACTTGATCTATCTGGCTGCATTCATTTTCTTTCTTTACTTTCCCCAATCAGCCATTTTTATTTCTATTAAGTTTTGCTACCCAAAAAAGCCATCAAATCAGAAAGCCAAGGCAACTCCAAGCTATATGAGTCAGCGTGCTGGTGATCCCACTATTCAGAAAAGCAGAGGTTAGTCAATTAAAAAAGAATCTAATTTTCACCCATTAGCGTAACTAATTGTCACTCAACCTCAGCCATCGAGGTATTATTCCCCTTAATTCATAAGAATTACAGTAAAGCCTTTCCTTGCCCAACTCCAGGATTTATCAGTTTGCCCACCCACACGTTGCTCAATTAACATGTGCTCTTGAGATAATAGTTCCTCTCTTTTAAAAGCAGGTAAAGCTAAGCTGCAGCAAACCCTCTTCTGAAAAAGCATCTGCTAATGGAGACAACTGTCAAGCCAACCCACCAACAATCTCCTCATTCACAGATTTCAAAGCACCACCTTTATTTGGCCTTTCCTTCCATGCTGCCTTCAGTACTTGGGCAGAGCTCTCCCTACACACGCCCTAAATTCAAGTCCCTCCTCAAAACTCTGCTGTGTCAGAGAAGGTGATGTTCAAGATGCTGAAATTTCCTCCTCACACCCAGTACTGCCCTGTTGTTTTGTCTTCTCCTCTCCCAAGTCCACACCCATCTCAGGTTTTTTATTATACTCAGGGTTGTGTCCTCAAGTAGCACTTAGCACTGGCAGCTCCCAGCCCATCAATTAATTAAAATTATATCCCAAATGACCAACTCTGACAAGTAACAGACTGATAACATTTTAGATTTGCTGCACAGAGAAGTCTCCACTATCATAGAAACATCTCACACCCTGGAGTCCATGAATTAAAACACAAATGTGTGTCCTCACCCCACAGCAAATAAAGGTGTTTATGCCCTGAGTTGGCTCCTCCTCGTGCAGCACCATATGAATTATGCCAACAGTCTGAGGGAGGACCAGACTTTTAATCAGAGCATTGTTTCCACAGGTGTTTTCATCTTTGGAGGTGATCTGAGTAAAGGCAGGGCACAAATTAACACTTTCACTAATGAAGTGTGTGGATCATCCCCATTATTCCACAGTCAGATGAGGAACACAGAAAACAATTCTCTGGTTGTCGAGATCTCTAGCCAGTAAAATATCCAATTCTCTGTGGAGCCCTTTAACCCATACACATTCTTTTTCAATTTTTTTTTAATATTTACGTTCTTCTGTCACCCAGTTGGGAGCAGTTCCTCTCTTCTTTATTTCCTCAGCCTTTTATTTCATGAAGCTGAAGTTTCCACTTACGCCACGATTGCCTCAACGCTCATGAATTAACCTCGGATGCTGAACTTTGTCAAAACTGCTTTCTGAACCCAACTTTTCATTCAGAAATGTGAATCTGTGCCCTGAAATATTTTCCAGCTCTTCGAGGTTATTTTATCCAGCCATTTGATTTCAGGGTGAAGGTTGCTGTAGTACTCAAATGCCTCCTACACCAACATGCCTGGTTTAAACAAGGGCTTGGGGAGTTTTTTGGTTGGTTTTGGAGACTTTTTTTTTTTTTAGAAGGATGGTTGAGCTGGTGACTGAAATACAGATTTACAGGTAAACAGCATCATAGTGAATGTACCGACATAAGTTATGATTTCATAAATAAGGTGAAAGGGCTAAATAAACTATATTAATTTGCAATTTACAACTGTTTCTAACAGTCCATATAAAAAGGGCACATATTTAATGAATGTCAGGATGCATCATTAAATATGTCAGGTACACCAGAACAAAATATGCCTAAGGAATGAACAGCAACATCAATGAAAACCTCTACCCACCTGCTTTCAGCCCACAAATATGAACTACAGAACTTGTCAATCATATTCAAAACACTGTGAGACACAGGTCCTTTGAAGATCTATCACTA
Organism: Empidonax traillii; assembly: GCF_003031625.1. Lineage (NCBI taxonomy): Eukaryota > Metazoa > Chordata > Aves > Passeriformes > Tyrannidae > Empidonax > Empidonax traillii. The sequence goes on along the minus strand of NW_020955626.1, from coordinate 1,371,246 downwards.
ACTGAACAGCTGCTAATTTTAACAGCCTTTATTGTGTTTCATTTACAGTTTTGTTGGTTTTAATGTGATTTCACACATTCAGCAACAGAGCAGAAGTGACTAGTAGCAAAACTAACATATATACACCATCCTAGTGTATATACATGTTATATAAACTGTTCTATCAGACACCTGAACCTGCCCTTGGCATGCCAGTGAAATGCTGTTTCATTCCCAAAAACGAGAAAAGCAGCCATAGTGCTTATTTACACCTATGTATGGCATTTATTTACACTTATATATAGCAGTTATTTACACTCTCACATAGTGGGAGCCACTGAATAGAAAATGAGGCAAAAAATTTAACTACTCCAAGCAGAAATGGTGCAGATTTTGCTGGTGTTCCCTCCCTGCAATTCTGCAGATGTTAAGTCTGGCAAAGTGGCTTTGAAGTGCTGGCCCTGCTGCAGAGGGTCAGGAGCTGCCAGAGACACCCTGGAGATGCTTCCCACTGGACAGGAGGAGCACTGATCAATTTTGGGTGGCTGCTGTGAGTCAGCAAAATAAATCCCTGGATCGATATCCCTGGACATTACCCTCATGCTCATTCAGCTCTTTAGAGGCAGAAAGAATTACATATATATGGGGAAAAATTCTCTCTCCTAATCCAATACTACAGATAATCACAAGATCATCCACCTGAGTAAGGCAAAACATGAATAAAAACTCAATAAACTGTAATATTAGCTTTAAAATTGTAGCATAACACAGAAGTAATTTTATGTCCTCAAGTGCATTGGAAAAAAAAAAATTAAAAAAGGTAAGTAACTCTTGCAGAGGGGTTGGAAACATATACTGTAGGATTAGAGCTCTGAAAGGACTGATTATAAAGTGGACTAATTATAAAGTGGAGGGAACAGAATTTAAAATATCTGTCTTTGGTGTTAGCAGCCTGCAAGCCATATCATACCCTTGGCCAAGCACGTTAAGTGCAGTGGGAGCATTCCACATGCTTTTTATGGCAAAAATTAGCTAAAAAAAACCCAAAACAAAACCCACAACCAAAAAACAAATTCAAGTGGTTGTCACTGATGTTGAGCCAAAAAAGCTTTCTGGCTTTAGCCCTCTTCTCTGCAGGGTCAGAGGTGACCACAGGACCTTTATTATTGCTCATAGTTCATTTCATTTGAATCATACATGAACACAATCCAAGCAGCTAATTAAAGACATAAACCTTCTCTTGGACTGGATTAAGGGTTGTCATTTTCTTTTCCTTTCCCATAGGAGGATAATTTTTTACAGCTTGAAGTTACATATTTTCACAAGACAATGCGGAATGAAAAAAGGGAAACAAAGAAATACACGCTTTACCAAAAGCCAATAAAAGAGACAGATTAGCTTTCAATCACGCTGAAACAGGCCAAAGAAGTAAATCTAACTTTGCAGAGCTATAAAGAAAAGATCCATCTTTGTCTCTGCGGTTTAAATAAAAGTTTGTCAAGAAAGTTAATCATACGAAAGAGAAAGGAGGATTTATAAAAATCTTTTTGCAGAGGTAAATAATTGAAACAAGGCACAGAGCTCAGGAATTATTGGAGCTCCACTTCAACCAGAAAAAAAAAAAAAAAGCCCTGCTGAATTTAGCACAGCGAGCAGAATGTCACGGAATGGCAACGCTTCACAAAGCCACTTCTTGCATAAAGATGGAGCAATTCTGGAAGTTTCACTGTCACAAAAATTAGCCAAAGTTTTACCGACTTCAGCACCTTCCCGCCTTTGCACGTACTCAAAGCAGGGGAATAAACACAAGAGTGAGCCCAATTCCCAGTGATTTATCCCCCCCTTGCCCGCTCTGGAGCTTCCAAACTGACACACACGCTTTTGGAACCCATTTCATTAAACTCCATTCCCCCTTCCCAACAGGCTCATGACTGTGCCAAGAAAGATCCAAGCCATCCTCAGAAGTAAAAACCTCTTCTAGAAGCCCCTGGCACTCATCCCAAAGAACAAAGTTTCTGAGGAAATCACCCCGGCTTCAAAAATGAAGCAAAGTTCCTTCAGCTGTAACTCAGATGGTCCTTTCCTCCTGCAACCACAGAGCACAAAGCTTTGTCTCTGACCCTGTTACAGAAGCAATTTCCATAAAAACCTTTCCAAGAGGTGTTTTCTCACCTTAAGCACAAACTGATCGACACTTTTTTTGCAAGATATATATATATATATATAAAAAAAAGAGAAACCTCTACCAGGAGCTCACTTAGCTCATGCACTCAGGTGTTAAATGGACAGCTCATAGAAGGAATTACCCTCCCTGGACAGCCCCCTGCAGGCTTTGAAGCTGGGAAAGCAGCTCGTTTCTTAACACCACCTGGACTTTTTTTTTTTTTTAGCCAGCAAATTTGCTGCTAATTCAGTAGCTCAAGACACCAGCAAGAGTTTCCCATGTCTTGCTTTCCCTCTGGCACATCACAAGTTTTCCCCCCTTTCGTGCTAAAGGTCTGCAGTTCAATTATTGTGCCCGCCTGGGCAGGTGGTGAGGCTTTACCAGGCGAGAGCCAGAGGTTCAGTGGAGCCTTCTGGACTGGTTTAAAGGGATCAAAAGGACTCCTCTAATACCAAATTTTTACACAGATTTTATCCTTGCCATCTCTATCTCTGCACACCCCTAATTTTCCAGCAGGATGAAGAATAGATTCATTACTCAGCTGGGAGTGACTATGAAATCTCTGAAGCTTCTGCTGTTGCAGCTTTATTCTCCCACCTTGATCAACTGAGTCTTATTTCCTCAAAACTGCTTAGGGTGATATCTGAATCCCCAGAAGCCTAAATTATTGCTGAGAAATGAGTGCAGATTATTTGGCCTGTCTGCTTACCTGCTCTGAAATGCTAAAGAAAGATTTGAGGTACTCATCACCTTAATGTTGCCTCTTAGCCAAGATTGTAATTTCAAATATCTGATTATATTCCTCCCCTGATGAGTTCAAAGGAAACAAAGGCAGCAACCAAGATGCAGGGTTTAATTGCAGGAGGAAAAAAAGGCTTTGCAGAAGTTTCATGTGACAAAAATCAGCAACAAGTGCCATTTGTTATTAAATGAGCTGTCACATCCTAGAGTGTGTGTAAATGAGAATACCTTCCACAACAAGAGGGATCTAGAACTTGTTGTAAGGAAAAGAAACACACACACACACACAAATACCAACTGGGTGCTGAAGGAAGAGCAAACTGTTAAAGGGGAAAGGAATCATCTGTTTAAAAAGAGGTGAAAGACTTAAGCTGTTTGAGTCCAAATCACTGGGTAAAAATACTGAGCTTGGATATTGCTAAAGCCTGCTTTGGAACTCCAATTTTACTTTAAAAAAATGCACATTTAGTTCCATACTGATATTTAGCATTAGGTTTAATTTTACCAGGACTACTCTTACTATGGAAGACTGATCTAGTTAGAGGAGATAATGTTTAAATAATAGCCCTTGTTTACTTTAATCCTGATAGCAAACATATTTCAAACAGTTATTGAATCAAAAAAGGCTGGTGGAGGCACTTAAGAAAGATTCTGTGGATGAAGAGAGATGCAGCCTGACTGGGGAGAGCAACAGGAGTGCAATGAGATGGGAGATCTGCAGTGACATGAAGCGAGATTAAAAGCATTAAAACATTATGGATTGTGTACCCTAAAGAGCACACAACCCATGGGGGGACCTCAAAGCCTTCACATTCATAGAGTAGAATATAATCTTTTTTCCATACCTGGAACAAATAAGACAAGTCACTCAGTTTTCTTGCCCAATTACAAGAAAAAAAACATTCAGGGTAAATGTCAAGGAAACCTCTCTAAGGGCAGGGATGAGGAGACAGAATAGATTAGCAGAGCATCTCTCTACCATTGGAGATCTTTCAGAACACATTGAATAAATATCTGTCAGGATTAATATAGAGTTGATCCTGCCTTGGGGCTGATGGATGAGTTACATGACCTCTCTCACATCCTCCCAGGTTATTTTACTCTGATTCTGTTACACAGCCGCTCACAAAATCAGGAGCTGGATTTGATAACTGAAAACACCGTTTGCAAGATTCCTCAGGAACACACGAGTAGTACAAGATAAATCTCATTTTCAGGGACCACAGAGTTATTTGTTTCTCTGCTGTTGCAATCACCATCTTCAGGCAGTTGGGAACAGACACAGAAGTTGGGGTAATTTCCATTATCCAGTCTGGAAGTCAGCTCCAAAGGGTGGTAGATTAACTGCACTGCAATTGTGCTAAGGAGTATTTCAGCAAAGACACATCTGTTAAAAGCACCCTTGAAAGGCAGAGACCTTTAAATCTTTGAAGTTGTCCCTTTGAAAGACTTAATTTTTGCAGAAGTGATAAAGGTTTAACTAACAGAGCTTGATATCCAACCTGGGAGATATCAGGGAAACAAATAAAGAGTTTAAACACCATTTTTGAGAATTAAAATGCAAGATCTCCTCCAAGACATTCACTGGCAAGGGTCCCAAATCATTCTTGCTTAATACAGAATATCTCGAGTTGGAAGGGACCCATAAGGATCAATTAACTTACTAGCTAAGTAAGTTAATTCTCACCTTTAATGTAGCCAGATGGTTCCCAGGAACCAGATCACCAAAAAATGGAATCTTTGGCCTTTCTAAGATCAATTTCATGGCGGTAAGACAATACAATATCTTTTAAATAAAGATTATCTCAGCTTGTAGGAGTCATTTGTCAAAGAAAAACGTTTTAAAAAATGCTGGCAATGACCACCTGAGCTTCTGCACATCTCCAGCCTGAACTCTCTTAATAAATCTTTCAGACGTTGCAAAGAAAGGGGGGCTTAAGTTTCCTAAATCAATGGCCTCTGTGACTCTTAATATATTCCATTTTGGACATCCTCGAGATAACTGAGTTTTGCTTGTTAATTTGGGCTAAAAATGACTTGCAGTGAGATAGTCCACTTCAGGTCCAGCCAAGTGGAAGCAGCGCTCCTGCTCCAGAGGTGCAGACAGCACGGCATGAGGTTCCTGCATCTCACGAGCCAGGCAGTTCCCACTCCACTACCTCTGCCCTCCAGCAAAATGTAACAGAGCTGAGCTGTCCACAGGCTTTCAAAGCTCATGATTGACGAGCAGGACATGAAAAGCTGCATCATGCCCTGCACTCTCCTGCTAAGGGTCAGGGATGAGGTCCTGTCTCTGAGCCCACGACTGAGCTCCTGTCACTCGGCGTCGCTCTGCTACTCCCTGAACCTGTTTACAACAACCATCCATTTTGATCACAGGGGCCATCCATCTAGATCCCATGCAAATTAAATTAAAGCCTCAGCTTTCATCAGAGCAATCCTCATTTGTGTTGCAAGATGTGTGGTTTGATCTCACTGCAGCTCCAGCCTCGAATCCCAAATGCCACAAGTATTTGGGACCTGGTGTCGCTCACCCGGGTACAGCCAACCCCTGAGGTACTGCTGAGCATCACCAGAAGAAAACTGACTTTTTTTTGTTTGTTTGTTTTGACTGCTACTCCTTGAACCATGTGAAAGACAGAGATAGTGGGAAATCCCCTGTGCCCTGGGAGTTTTGGGGAACAGCTCTGGAAAAGGTTTTGGGAGATGCACCCAGAGTACCAGGTCAGGCAGCCAGGCAGCAAGGGCAGCAGAGAGGGAAAGGTTCTGCTTGCTTGCCCATCATCTCTGCAAAAGAATATTCTAGAAAGCAAGGAAACTTCTTTATTTGAAAGCACATCTCCAGAGGAGAATAAACCTAAAGATTTTTACACACACAAAAGCAAGGGGAAACTTCGTCTGTTGGGGATGTTCCCATTAGGTCTCCATGCCCTCCTCATTTCCTCTCCCCCTGTCAACAGTCTGTGTTGGTGAGGAATAACTGCCATGAAAGAATCAAAAACAACCTGGTTTACACAATTATTTGGTCTTTGCAATAATGAGTTTTTCTCCTCCTCCAGTAAAAGTATTGCAAAACCAGGCACCAGCAGCTTTTACAAGACTGAGCAGAAGTGAGAGTGGCAAAAGTTCATGCCAAAATCTCTGTTCTTACCTTGTTATGAGAAAATGAACAATGAGAAGCGTTGGCCACTGTTGGACAGTGACAGCAATAGGTAAAAATCCTCTCCCAAATCCTAGTTTTACACCGTATTTTACCCTTCATTCCTTAACAGAAGAGAACAGCCTCATAAGCTGCTTTCCAGAGCAGCTTGTTGACTAACAGCTGCTTGAGGATGAGGTGATGCTGGGCAGTGGCTTTATGACTTCACCTTGCTGCTGCAGGTTTCATCTTAGTCACAAATCCCTTTCAGAAAGGCAACAACAGAGGCTTTTACCTCCACTACTTCACTTAGCTCACTAAATTGTATTTTTCATCCTTTCTCTCCAAGAGAGGAAAGGAAAAAAAAAAAAAAAGTCACGAAAGTCAACACATTACACCATCCAACAACTTGAGACACAATGCAAACTCACACATCCAAAGTTTTGTTCTAGTCAGGGTTTGCAGAGTAACACAGCACTGTATTATGCAGCTCATGGACCAAAAAAGTGCTTTTGAAGCTACTCTAGCTTATCAGTTAAATATGCATTGAATTTATTTTTATATTTATTCTTTAAAGAGATGTATTATTAATTAGGCAACAGAACAGAGCAGCTTCCTTGGAATTATTCCAGTTTGGGACTGAAAAACATATGCAGGACGCCATCCAGAATAAAACCCCTTAGTAACTCAAGAGGACATTTCACACAGCAACAGAAAGCCTTTCAAAAGTAGTGTATTAGGACACAATCTCTTCTCTTTCTAGTTTATGCTGGGCACAGTACTCAGGGGAAAGATTAGGGAGAGGTGACTGTCTACTTAGTCCCTACAGGTTAAAAATAGCACGAGGATTGCTTGTGGGATCGCCCAAGTAACCTCAATCCCTGTGTTCTCACGTGCAAAACAGATTTCCCTTGACAGACTCAGCGCCCAAAAAGATGCCAGAAGAACCAGCAAGTCCCACCTGACATCACCATGCTGGTTTCAACAGCAGAGTAGTGATGTTGGAAATATCAAGTCCATGGTCTAACTGGGATGTTGGACAGGCAAATAACTCACATGAATTTAATGACTTTGTTATCAGTTTGCTCACACTTACCTTGCAGGCCCAGCTCTGGTCCTGCTGGCCAAGTGCACACAGGAGCTGGAGACCAGGAGAACTCAGCTCAGTAGAGGTGGGGAGTATTTAAAGGTGCTTTCTTATTCGTGGAGTCAAAGGCAGTCCCCAGTGCAAATTAAACAATCTGCACTCCTGTGCCTGCAGACAGTGCAGCAGAGACAGATGCAGAGCTAAACCAGCCCAGACCTGTAAATGAGTGACAGGGAGGACAATTAGCACAGCAGCCAAGAAAGATGTGCTTCACCCTTTTTCTGGGTGTTGTATTACATCGATGTTTATATTTAAACACAGGTAAAATTGAATGGTCCCTTTTTGCACAAGTATAAATGATAATGCACGTTTCAGATAATGAACCATGAGCCACAGATTGCTTGACAGAGCACAAAGCAGAAGCCTGGGAGAAAAAATTGCCTCCTGTTTGCAGGAGCCAGCTGGGAGGTGGATTCAGCTCAGAAGTTGTGACACTGCAACCCGAACACGCACCTACAGCCCACCCCAGGTCCCTCTGCCCAGCTGTTTCTCAGGATGCTGTAACAACTGGTTATTAACATGCACTTTGAAAGGTGCCCTCTGCACATTCTCCACACTCACACACAAATCAAGCAAGCACAGTTGAAGAGGTTGCTGCCCACGTGCAAGATCTGAGACACTGCAAGTGCAAGGAAGCACAGCTCTCCGTTTGGACACTGCAAGTCATGCAGAATCCACCGAAGCCTGTGACCAGCTGCTCCCTTGCTTTGTTCTCTGCAGATTTGACTCCTTTTTTTTCTTTACATTGAGCCTCTGGGCCTTCTTTTGCCAAAGTTTGATCATGTTTGTGGTTCAGTTTAATTCTCCTGAACTTCAGGAGCTCTGCCTCCTTGTACAACCCAAGAAAAAGAGTCAGATCAAGCCACTCCAAGTACCAAGTAAGTCCACAAAGTCTCAGGTGCCCAAACTTGGGATGATAACTGGTAAAATTATCCCTTTGGCTTCTCTTTGTAGAACTGAGCTCTTAAAACCCACCTATTGTTATTTCACAGACTTGGGGACTTTCAACTCTCAGTTTACCCACCACATCAGACACCCAAGATGCAGAGCAGGGTGTGCTCCAGATAAAGGTTTCCACACACAAACCTCAAACTTGTGTTTCCAGCTGACCAACCCACAGAACACCTAGATGCACAGATGTGCTCCAAAATCACTCTCAGTTGTCACATCTCTTTTTGACAGGTGTTGGAGGTAACTCAGTAAAGTTGCATTAACACGACTTTAAAGCAAGAGGACTCCAGGCTAAATTTAAAAAAAAAATAATCCAGTGGGGAACATACAGAAGCTGACACAGCTCTTATGCTGGGCTGGTCATTTCACCTTCCTCCCTTCCTTTTTAGTTTTCTCTTCCAGAGGGAATCAGGCATTGGGCTGAGTGTTGAACTGTCAGTTCAGATTTTCAGCCCTAAGAGATGAATTTCCCTCGTGACTCGAGTCATGCCCACACTAACCCTCTGCAATTGTGGCTGTGTAGTTAATCATATGCAGCTACACTGAACCTGATTGTTAAAAGGCTGAGTAAATATAACTACACCCTCGTTATCTTGTTTAAAGGTAGAAAGATTAATTTGAATTCTAACTGGAAATACTGATTCAATGAATAAGCCCGAAATGTAGCGGTTTTCAATTACACTAAGAAATTGGTCTTTTGAATTTTCAAATTATGCAAGGCAAAGCAAGTTCACTTTAATCTAGACGTGGGGATATATTTGCCATTCTCACAGTGCTGTGTGTCAGTGGGTAATAGCTAAAAGGAGAGTGAAAACCCTGTAATGTTGGCTGTTGGTGCCCTCCAGGGGCCTGGCTGGGTATAAATTTCAGCCTAAACATAATTTTGGAGCATTCAAGCAAATACAATAAACATTGCATATTATTACCCTGTTTTAAAAGGGGGTGAGGGCCATTATTCATGGTCTCAGTGGACAGTTTCTCTCCACAGTCCCACAGACACTGGGATGCTCAATCAAACAAGACAAGGGAGGTATTTATTTATATTTGACTGCTTCCACTTTTCCTGCCTGGATTCTTAAGAGGGCAAGGTTTATGTTTGGTCACATAAACCTGAAGGTCAAGCAGAGGTGGGGAACACATGACATGCTGACAGCATTTGCAAAAAAAAGGCATCAAGAAATGAAAGCAAGCAAGTCCATTTTTGGTTGCAGGCTTACTCCAGCCATACCTCCAATGACTGATACCCTCCAGCAGGATTTACACCCTCTGGAACAACACAGAGAGCCTCCCCCTGCCCTCACAGATTGCAGGTTACTTCCTAAGGACATGGACTATTAATTGTCATTTTCCTTTGCCATCCCATAATACAGTTGCCACAAGACTAAACATCAGAGAGGAAAAGGGAAAAAAAAAAAAAAACAGTCACTGACAACCAAAAAAACCACACAAAAGAAACAAAACCCCAACAAAAACAAAACTAAACCAAACCAAACAAACAAAACCCCAAAACCAAGAAACAAACCCCCAACCAAACAAAAAACCATCAAAATCAGGTCTGTCAGAGCACAGGACCAGTCCACACAAGCTCAGAAGATAACAGACCTCTAGCAGTGAGCTATCTGATCCAGGATTTTTCTGGAATTAGTGGAACTCCTCTCTACCTTAAATAACTGCAGAGAGTGTGGCTAAGAGGAGTTGTATTATCAGGGCACAGCTATGTTAGAATTTCTCCTCCATAACAATCCCAGACCTTACAGAAGCACTTCCAAAAATAAGTCTGGAATTATTGTCCAGTCTCACCTGCCAGAGTAGCTACAACTTTATAGATGCTTTTTCTGCAAAATAAAAACTCAAAGTTTTTTGGTTTTTCAGAGGTGTCCACTAAAGCCACATCTCCCTTCTTCCCCTCGCAGGATAAACTATACAATAAAAGGCTTGGTTGTGGAAAGCTCCTCTTCCATTGGAGTAGGTTTGGCACAACTACTTTGTTTCAGGAGTTCAATTTTCCGTCCCCTGCTCACATTTTTCAGCCCACCCTGCACAAATACTGAAATGAATATTTAAATTTTCTGAGAGGCACGAGTAGGCAGGACTGCTCTGGATGCTGTGAATGCCCAGCAGGGCATGAGATGCTCAGCTCTGAGCCCTGTGCTTTCTCCTCCACAAAGTCCAGCATCAAATTGCAGGCTGAGGTGTTGCTGACATTATTCACCAATATGAGATATTTGGAGACCATGAGACTTTGAAAGCTAAAGCTGCTGAAGGTGTTCTACCATGGAGGGGCACAAGTCAGCTTCTGAGAGAACTGCTGAGATAGTTATAGACTCCCTCCCCCTTTCCCTGCACAAAGCTCCCTGGTCATGTCAATAAACGAGACTTTAAAGATGAGGAAAATCCAAAAAGTCTTTGACGCAATTAATATCAGATAATTGTCCCGAGCCTTCTTTCATCTGCCAATTACAAGGTGGAAATTGAGTCTGGGGAGCCACTGCAGATCATCTTTATGCAATTACGACTTATGATGAACTACCCAGCCCCAGCAGCACTCCCCAAGCTACAGCACGAGCCTAAGTGGAAGACCTGGAGCAGGAACGACACAACGTCAATCCCGGCATTTAACATGCCCACAAGCCAGAACGTTCTCCTGGTTTGCTGCTGAATCTGACCACACGGCTCATGGATGAAAAATCACTCCAGAAATCAGAATGGCAGGTAATTAGCAGCACATGCTGTCTTCCATTACTTTGTTTTGTTCTCCTTAAATCATTCCCCATCCCTGCTCTCCCCCTCGCTGTTTTCCAGGGTTATTTGGAGGCAGCTTCAAACCTCCTGCACAGCAGCTTGGCTTCCAGCAATGCCACAGAACACACCTGGGGTTCAGAACTGAACATAGTCCCAAATAGCTAAAATTTGACAATGAGCAGTCAGAAACCTGACTTTGTACCAGTTCACCCTTAGAAGAAACACAGCTCAGTCTTTTTACCTCCCAGACACACTGTAAGACATCAGGCTCCCATTAAGAGAGGAATATCAATTAATACAGAAGCCAATACACCAAAGCATGAGAGTTCTGGCCCAGGGGGTCCTCAGACCTAGAGCTGCACCAGCTGCTTTCTGTGAGGCCAACAGGAATAAAACAAACTCCTGCTGATTCTGCCTCATCCGAGCTCTTTTCACTTATATGTAGTCAAGACTGATTAACGTGGGGATTCTGGAACAACACTCTCTGTTACATTCCATGTTTTCCGCTTGCTGAAGTAGGACAGAAAGCTGAGCAGGTTTCTTGTGATCACCTGCAGGCCCTGCAAGAGGCAGCTCAGCAGGCTGGACGGCACTGGGGACTGCTGAGAAATGCAGCCTCTCCCCTGCACCTGCAGGTGGCACGGGCTTCCTGCACATTCCCAGTCCAGGCTCCACAATCACATTCCAAGAGGGTAAAAAAAAAAAAAAAACAAAAACAAAAACCACCAAAAACAACAACAACAACCCACTTTCTAGATAAAGAGAGGTTTCAAAGATCGTATACTGATTTATGATTTATTTTGTTCAAAACCAGCAATTTAAACAATTGCTTTATTTTCCTGGGGCTGTGCTGGATTAGATTTAGAAAATATTGACAAGCAAAGATTAATGCTGGAGAACAGAAAATGAGGTAAAGGAGACTGACAATGAAATACAGAGCCAGCACCGTGCTCAGAACAGCAGAATATGAAGACTCATGAAAAGTTTGACTCGTATGGATCACGACAGCAACAAATAGCTTCAACTAGCAGAGGAGGGCCCATCTTGGGAATTAAAGTTCAGCCAGTAATTTTAGCCAGACAGCATCTCACTGCCAAGTTTTTGCAGTGAATAATAGTTTAACTCCTAACAAGGTGTTTTACCCCCACAGTGCAGGTCTGGTCACTCACGTGTCACCTCTGCCCCCAAGGGGGAAGGAATTGAAAATTAGTATTTCAGGGGGCTTAAATTGCATGTGTTCATCTTGAAACACCTTTTAAAATTATTTGTCCAAATTAAAAAAAAAAAAAACAACCAAACAAACCGAAAAAACAAACAAACAAAAACCCACACAAAAACCTAAACAACCCCCCCCCATACGAACAAACAAAACCCAAAACAAACAAAAAAACAAACACATAACTCATATCATGTCCTCCTGCAGGTACCAGTCACTTAAAAAATCAGCCCAACATGCAGTGGGTTGTTCTCCAACATCAGCATCACAGACTCCTTCACACTTGCCCTGAAATTTATACACGTTGACACAACACTTCACTGACCCCCATATTTTGTCTTTGGCCTGTGTGTAGATACATAAATACAGAACCAAACAGGAAGGAGAACTTTTCCCCTAGCAATCTTGAAAAGCTACAGCTCAACCATGAAGGATTTTCACTGGCAATGAAGTTCAAAAGCAGCTTTTTCAGGGCACGGAACATCCACGTCCAGTGGCAAAATTTTGTGACGAGTTACACAGGTTTGCTGAAGAGAATTGTCAGAGAATATGCTCTGGGCACTTCTCCTTGAGACAGAAATGCTCCAGAAGTTTCCCCACAAAATGTATTAGACAGCTCCTGGGGAGGTTTCTCACACATGAATTCTTCCAGGCTCATGACAAAAAGGATTTCCAAAGTGATTCAACCAGGGGAAAAAAAGAAAAAAGAGACAAAAAGTAAGCAGGGTTGGTTTTTTTTTTTCAGGTCAGGTCTTCAGACTGTACAGCTGTAGGGACACGTGTGGCAGTACAACCAGCCCTCATCCCCCTGTCCTACACAGTGCTCACAGCATCCCCTTTCCCAACCCTGGAGCCATTATCCAATACAGGATCTCATGGTCTTTACCTTGAAACTACCAGGACATTGGTTCCAGCAGGAAAAAATGCGTTTAAATTTGGCTCAGCTGCCAAACTGCCTCAAAACGGGAAAGAAACTGAGGCCTACCCACCAGAATTAATGGCTTTGTAGCAAGCCTGAGGTACCTTGGCCACAGAACCAAGCTATTCATGACATACAACAACATTTCAGCAATCACAACTCTTTGGAAAATAAAACTAGAGCTAATCGGGGTGGTCTTGTTTCCCTTAAAGACATTAAAAAGTCATTACTTCAAGTCTCGTTACATCAACACAGCACTTTGTAGAGGGACAGCATCAGACATCGCTGCAGGGCTTCTGAGATGCTGATATTCCATCCTTCATTCATCCCCATAACGGCCCAATTCTTTCATTCAACAGCCAGAAACATTAAACTTCTATTTTCTCTGCTCAAAGCCTCTTGCTGCCCTTCACTGGCACAGGCTCTTGCTGAGCTTGGGAAGGAAATCAGACCACTCATACATATCAGCACATTTGCTCCCCTGGGTCTAAGTTTAAAGCAGACAACATGTTTCAGAAATATTAATTTACAGGAGATATTTTAAGCGCAGCATAGGAGTTTCCCAGAGTTTTCCTTCTCGTGCTTCAAGCTTCATTAATCAACTCAGCCCTGCCAAAATATATTGTAGGAAGATGCCTGCAGCCGCTGGTCTGAGCCATCATCAGACCTCAGAGTGGAATATTTACAAGCCAGTGTCTCCACTTTAACAAGGACACAAGAACCCAAAGTGCCTGGCAGCTGCACAACACTGCAGTTAACTCCTCCACATCGGGAGGATTCTCATGCTGAAAAGGGAGCAAAGCAAGAGCAGATCAGCACAGAAACTGGGGACAAGCAGAACCTCGAAGTGCAAGGGAAAGGGCAGATCTAGGAAAGCGTGGAGGGGAAAAAAAAAAAAATCATAGTTTGCACAGGAGCTACCAGGGAGGGGAAAGCTCCTCTCCACCTTTACCAAGCTTTCTATGAGTTCTTACCACGTCACACACTGTGCTTTTGAGAGAGCTCAGTCAAACAGCAGAGTCCCACTGTGGCAGCACATCCCTCCCCACTGCTCAGCGTGGCTCCCACACTGAAGAGCTGGGTGACAAAAATGTGCTGTCACAGAGCCACAGGGAGGAAACAACAGGATAAACAGCAACAATGCTGAGAAGCTCTAAAGGTCAGCAATGCTTGAGCCAGAGTAATAATTGTCCCTGCTCCGTTCTCACAGAGCAGAGCACCCACAACAGCACAGCAAGCTGGAAACGCAAGCCAGAAATCCTCTCCCAAAATTCATGCTGCTCCAGAGCCCTGGCTCCCACAACAGGACACCCATGCCCAGCTGTTCTCATCATCTCAGTGCCATCCACACCAGGCACTGCTCTCTGCAAGCCTTCCTCCAGCCCTGCCCTTCCTCTGCTGCCCGTGCCTGTGGGACACCTGAGCTCTGATCCCTGTGACAGTCTCAGTCCCTTTGATCAGGCTGGAAACAGGCAGGACTGTCCCCTCCTGAGCACAGCTAACAGATACGAGTGCTGTGCCACTCCAATTTGAAAAGGTTTTGTGATACCTTACTTATTCTTGTTTATCTTCCATGTTCACACTGATGTTGCCCCCCCAGAAATCACAGCAGAGTGGTTTTCCGTGTAGAACGCCCTTCATTTCTGCAGCAGCAGGATCCCAGCTCCACACTCAAGCTTTAAGTGACAGAATAGCTTGTGTGGTCATGATAAAGCACATAAAAATGACTAAATGCAGCCAAATGCTTCTTCAGACCCGGATAAAGCAGCTTTCCAATTTCAGGACACTCGTATTCTCTAATCTTTGCGTGCCACAACTCCTGCTTCTCATCTGAGAACAGAGAAGCTGAAACAGTTTTTGCACTGCTTGTTGTTCTTCTCAACAATCAAATCCAAGAAACACCAGCAAACCAAAGTGTAAGTTTTCCTCCTCTAGACTTTCAAATGTGGTTCTTCAGATTTTTCCCAAAGAAGTCTTTCACAGTGTTATTAAGAGCTCTGCATGTCACTCCAAGAAAGCCATGAGTGTGTGCTGGATAAAGAACTTACATCAGCCCAGTAACATTCTCTCCAAAATAATCATCCCAGGATTGACAAGTGATAATGATAACCTGTATGCTCTTGAAGCTTTAGAAAAAAAAACCTGAGGCTGAGGTCCACATCTCCATCATCCTCCCACACTTCAACAGAAGAGCCTCCAGTTAAATAAAGGCATGATTTGTAGTTGTACAATTTTATTTTCCAGGGAAAAAAACCCTGCAAGTTACAGCTCCTTTTTTTGCTCTCCAGTTACCTGTGGCAGGAGGGCTTTCAAGGGCAAACACGAGGCATTTCTGCCTGCATGGCTCAGTTCTGAGCACCCCAGGCACTGCAGGGGGACAGGAGAGCCACATTTAGTGTTGCTAAGCCTAAAACTGTGTTAAATAAACCCCCTCCTTCTTCTGGGCCAGTCCTTTTCACTTACATCACCATCCACCTGCGTGGGATGAAGTACTCCTATAAAGCTGATCATTATATTTTTACAGAAATGAGATGTTATTTTTTTTCTGATTATATTTAGTGCTCAAGTACTCCAAAATTCAGCTCAGTACAGAAATAATTCCTATTTTCCCCTAGAGAAAAATGGTAGTTTCTATTGCACAGAAGAGGTATTTCCCAAAAAAAAAAAAAAAAAAATGCATTGGCTTAAGACCAAGAACAGCAGATTTCAGGCCTGTACCAATAAGAGAGGACTCAACCCTTAACTCAGGAATTTTCCCCTTTAAAAACTCCTGAAGCAAAGAGCTCCTATTAGTATTACTCCCAGAGCTGAGAGACCCCCAGGTATCAAATCCTGGAATTATTCAGTTCCTCTGTGCTGACAGAGCACTTTCACACTACTTGTGGAGGTGGGCATTTAAACACTGATTATTAAGCTCCTTTCTCACTCCCAGATCCACAAGAATATATTCTGTGCAGCTGGAATCAAAGCTGGGTTTACAGAAGAATTAGTACTTGAAGACCTTTGAGGATTTTTAAAGCAAAGACACTGCTCATGTTTACACCCACATCTACACCCCACCCCAAGGCTCACCCAGCACACACCAGCCTTGCACTCACCCAGCCAGGAGGAGAGGAACGAGACCAGCATCCAGGAAAAAAACAATCCTGACACAGTAAAGGTAGAAATAAGTATTAAACTTTGAGAGTTCCTCCAACAGGAACAGAAACCTCTGAGCATCTCAGGCCAGAGGAGCCCTGGGTGGTGCCTGGCCAGATCTTCATCATTCCCTGCAGCTGTGGGATTCCTCATCATCCCCTGCAGCTGCAGGAGCTCCAGCACTCTGGCATCAGTTCCCCTGTGCCCACCTGGGCCCCATCAGCCCCTTCCTGCTCCCAGGGTACGTCCCCTGTGCCAGACAAACCCAACAGTGCATCACCCACTGCATGTCCCTGTGGGAAGCATCTCCTGGAATGCCCAGTGCCCCCCAGGAGCCTGGCCCACAGGCACAGTGGTTCACAGCATGGGGGTGTTGGCTCAGAACTTCCTATTCTGGGACAAGTGTTAGCATTTCAAGTTTGCTCCCCACTCAGAATCGTTTGCTGAAGTATTGTACTCTTAAGGTGTGTTTAGTAGTTGAAGCACTTTTCTTCCTTTGTACCAGGAAGATTATTTAGTGCTCGAACACACACACCAACAAGGAGGTTCAAGAAGTCTTGCAAAGCCTTGGCTACACAGATTTCAAAGTACAAGTGTTCCCTGAGATGGGTGAACACTGAAACTTGGTCAGTGCAACGAAAGCTCAATGCAGCCCCAGCTTCTGAAGCAAAGAACCCAACATTCATCCTGCCTCATGCTACAGCAGATTTCTGTTTGTGCTGCTCCCATAGAGTATTCCTATTTTCAATTGCTGCAGGAGAAATCATTTTTAAAGCCAGCTGTGATGCTGATCAGGTATTTTTAAGAATTAGTCTGGAATCTTGGCATTCTCCGACTCCACTACAGGACAGAAGGCATCTCATGAAGATTATTTATTCCCTCTTACACAGTTTTCTTTAAATCTTTCCAGGTTTCCTTGAGAAAATGGGAGACAATAATGCACATGGAAAAAATAAGATAAGAATCTGCTCGAATTGAACTTTTTTAGTGCTGCTGGTTTAGAACAAAAACGTATAAAGCACATGATGTAATTAACATCAGATGGAAACTGTGCTGGCTTCTTTAAAAAAAACCCACAACTTAAATCTGTCTGAGCGCTTCTCTGCCGTTTCCTTTTACAAGGGACTTTTGACAAGAGCATGGAGTAGCAGCACAAGGGATAGTGGCTTTAAACTGAAGGAGGGGAGGTTTAGATTAGACATTACAAATAAATCCTTCCCAATTAAGGTGGGGAGGCCCTGGCACAGCTTGCCCAGAGAAGCTGGGGCTGTCCCATCCCTGGAAGTGTCCAAGGCCAGGTTGGATGGGGATTGGAGCAACCTGGGATAGTGGAAGGTGTCCTTGCACATGGAAGGGAGGTGGAACTGGATGGGCTTTTTCCAATCCCAAACATTCTGTGATTCCACGATTTCCTGATCTGCTTTTCAGTCACCTACAGACAACAATTCATTTGTGAGAAACACAAGTACAGTGATATTGGGAACAGTATTAATTATTAAAATGATGTAATTTTCAGACAGTGTCAGCATGAGCAGGGTCAGTTCCTATCTGAAAAGGAGTGCTAAATGAAATCCTTAAATAGAAACTCTTTTTTTCAAGGACAAAACAATTAAACATCAGGAGCTGTTTCTGTTTGTCTGTGAATCTCCTACTGCGACTGGTTTTACCCTGGTGCTCACTTTCTGACCTAAAATAAGTGAAGGTCATGGGTGGTACCTGAAGTATTTTTCCCTTCCTCAGGTTATAAAAACAAAAGGAACGGAGCCGTTGAGAGCAGCTCCCTAAAACCATCTGCCTACGTTTGCTGAGGGGTCACTTTGTGGCTCTCGGCAAGAAATGCTATTGCCTCCCTTAATCCACCTGCAAATCAATGATGATTTTAACTTGCTTTCAGCAACGAGACTCGTGTGCGTGGCCTGTGGTGTCTGAGGAGCCAGCCACCCGTGCATGATTGATCAGCATCCTGCCTGGGCTGTGGCACAGCCACAACAATATGACAAATTCTCCCTGTCACGCTTCAGCTTTTGCTGGTTGTTAACACAAAACAGGTGTAAAGCAAAGGAATAAAAAAATACCAGCCGTCATGGCAGATATTGGAGAAGAGGAGTGTGAACAAAGGACTAACAGAAGGGATCCCTGGAGACTGGCAGAAAAGATTGGAACACCCTATCCCTGTCTCCAGCACAGTCAATCACAGAATAATTCCCTCCAATCGTTTCACATTAAACTGTTAGTTTATATGTAGAGCTGTGTTTCATTAGTCCTTAATGAGCTGCAAAAAAAAACTGCCCAGGATAAAATTGGGTGCCCACCAGGTACCAAAGCAGGATGTACACTTTGGAAACATCAGCTTTGTGCCTGCATTTTTCAGCTCCTAAGCTGTCTTTGGAAAACTTGATCTGCAGAGAAACTGAGCTTTGTTTTAGGGCATGTGCCACTGATCCAGCTTATACCATCCAAGCAGACCAGTAAGGTGCAGAAAGTACCATGTCTCCACTCGAGCTGGCAATCAAAACTCAGGAGTTGTAGCTGACTGTCTCACTGACGCAACCGGAAAGTGTTGCTGAGGTACCTTTTGCTGACACTCAGCTCAGAAATTTCCAATATCCTCTGAATTAGCAGAACCTGGGAATTATAACCATCTCTCCCATAAATCTTGTTCACTGTAATCCTGGATTAAGTTTCACCAAGGCTGAAAACTCACCTTCTGTTCAGTGAGTTGGGGAAAAAAATACACTGTGAGTTCTCTGGAACCTCCCGAAGTTCACCATCAACTGGTCCTGCCTTTAGCTTTCCTTTTTCATGCCTGATCCATGATCTCTGCTCTGTTCTGAACATGAGAGCTTATCTGCAGCCCCATCTTTCCCATTTTGGCTCTCAAGCCTTTGTATAAAATATTTTCAAATACAGCCCACATGTTTTTTAATATCCTGAACTTGAATTTCATTTTATGGAACCCAAGCAACTGTGTTTAGTAATTCCTTTTCCCTTAGATCTATCCATCCGATTTTCTTCCTTTTCTTTTTTTTTTTTTTTTTTTAATATACCAGCCATGTACTTACTGTACTTTAATTTTCTGATGTGGCCTCGCCTCCCATTTTGACATTTTGCTGAAATTTCAACAGCAATTAGTCAAAACACGACGACGTTTCGGTTTTCCGTTTAATCCGTGCCAGAGCAGAGGCCAAAGCAGTTCCTTCCAGAGAACACAGACTTTCTAATTACACTCACTAATCACAGGAGTGGCAAGAGCTTTTTCAGGGGAGGAGAGGCCTCGTGAGCTCGTGCTCCAGCCTAATGAACATGATTTGATGCTCCTTCATGCGAAGTGACAGTTTCCACATCGGCAGCTGGGCTCGAGGCAGGGCTCTGGAGAGGAGCCTTGGCTCTGCTCTACAGCCCTCAATGACTCTCCTCCCCTCTAAATTCAGACTCCTCTGTTTCCTCCAGAATCAGCTCTGATGATCTCCCAACGCTTTCTGATTTAACCTTTTGCTACTTTAAAGCAATATATGCTGACTGCAACCGATGGAATGAACTCACCCAGGGCTGGCAGGACTGTCACCAGTGGTTATGGCACAGACCAGAAACTGAGGCTGGTGCTACAGAGCTGGAGAAAAACCAGAATATTTAACCCTACCCTCATCTGGTTTTGAGTTAACTCTGGGCCCTGAGCCCATTCCAGTCCTCACAGTGCAGCAAAAAGAGAGCACCTCTCTTTGCTGGCTCCTTGTGGTTCTCCAAACTGGAACGTAAATGAAGTTGTGCAATTACTCTTAGTGGCCCAAGGGAATCCAGAACTTTATCACTAAGCACTTTCACATCCAAAGTGTGCCATATATTTAAAGTTTCCAACAGCCAAATTGATCTGTGTTTCTCCAGACACAAGTGCATTAATGCACAGGTGGTAAGAGGGTTTGTCCCTGCATCTCCAGAGGGCTGCTGGAACATCTGCTATTTAAAACATCATGGACAACCAATTTTGACTACAGATGTAGAGAAAAAAAGAATTTGAATACAAAAAAAGAAATCCCAAAGTTTCTGGAGAGAAGAAGAAACATTATGAAGCATACTGGATCATCTCATAATATTGTTATTAGAATTTTCACAAATATTATCACTACAGCAGCAAGTAATTGGCATTTCTTAGCTCACCATGAAATTGTGCCAAATGTAATCAGTAAAAGTAAACCAATACACCGTGGCTGCTTTACCAGCTGGAACAAACACTTCCAGAGAATGAATGACGTTTTTCTTGTCAACCCAGTAAACTGATAGACCACTATATACTAAATATTAGAGAGCAGGGCAATGTATCTCACACATACACACAGTGCTGGCACCCACGAAGAAGGAGGGTTGTCTCAGCCTGATGCAGGGTGAGTGCCTGGCTCAACTTAAAACCCCAGACAGTGACTACCCCAGCACTCCTTTGTTTCCCAGGTCACTTAGGAGCTTATTTATATTCCACCCCAGTTCCAAACTCGTCTGAATCATAAGAAAGTTCTGAGCTAAAACCGAACTGCACATCCAGAACCTTTTACTGGCACTATTTCCCAGTATATCCTTTAAACAGCATCAACTGCACTGCAGGCACACACTAAAGCCATGCCATTACCAAGCAGGTATCCCAGACCAATCTCCAACTCAACACCTTCATCCTAAAACCCCGCAGAGTTTGAAAATCCCTGCAGCTGGGACCTGCCAGCCCAACACGGGAGAGGCTGTTCCTGTTCACATCCTCCAGTTTGTCAGCGCTGCATCTGCACCGACACACACAAACACTCCAGACACGACTGCAGCCATCCACAGAAAACCTGGAGCAGGCCAGATTCCCTGGGACACAATGACACCAGCCCAGCCAAGCCCCTGCAGGGCCCACTCATTGTGTTCCTCACGCCGGGGGAAGAGCAGCGGGAGCCGGGAGCCGGCGGTGCCAGCATTGTGTCACCAGCACTGTGTCACCAGCACTGTGTCACCGGGGCTGGCACAGCCAGCACCCCGAGCAGGCACATCCCCAGATGCTCTGTGCTATCAGCCAGCAGCAGGGATGATGCCTGGGCCAGGAATGGAATCCAAGGCATTGTGAACCGTGACAACAGCAGGACAAGGCGGTGTGAGACAGCGAGCTGGCTCGTTCAGCCAACCCTGATGCAAATCAGGAGCAATTCCATAAAATGACAGAACTCGTCTCCCCTCTCCACTTACACGTGAACGGGAAGTAATTTCCAGGCTGGTATGACTTGCACCCTCCAGGTTGAAGCAAGTTTACCCGTGCCAACATTGTGCAGAAAACATCCCTAAGAGAAAGAATCATGGAATGGTTCGGCTTGGAAGTCTGTAAAGGAGGGATAATGAGGTGGGTTAAAGTTCCTGTCTTTCATAAAGATTGAAAGCAGAAGGATGAACCTGGGATTCTGGCTCAGTGACATCAACTTTTTAACCAGTTAAGAAGTGTAAAATCTGCTCAGCTCTCACTCAATCCAAGAATTATCCTAAGGTTCCTAAAACAGGATGCATGGGCAACATCGTGCAGCAGCAAAACTCCTGGGGGCATGGCAGGGACTGGAAAGTCCTGCTAAAGAAATTTTCACCCATGAAATGCAATTCCTGATGCCCTTTATATCTGAGAAATCATGTTCTGCTGGCTCTGATTAGCTGGCAGGGAAGAGCTGAATTAAAAGAAAAAAAAAAAAGGGCAGAATAAATTCTTATTATCAGAAAAGCACAAGGTCGTTGCATCCCAGTCCCTGGATTTTATTCACCATTTGGCTGCTCAGACTATTCCAGCATCTCTGGGTCTCATTGACATAAATCTGTGTAAACATTAAAAAGCTTAAGAACGCAAGGCACAAGGTAAGAGCTGCCTGCAACTGAGGGGCCAGGCTTTAAAGCACCAATTTTAAGTGGATCTGATACACAAATTACAAGCCATAAGCAAGACTTTTAACCGTAATAGTGACCAAGTGGCTCCCTTTATGTACTTAATGTTGCTACATATAGTCAGCAGCTGCTTAATAGTTAAATGCTTCACATTATTTCATAAATACCAATTTTTATGCTTTTACACTATGCCTCACAAAACTGAATTACCCCCAGACCAGCACGATAGGGGAAATGGCCCTGAAAATGTAAAATAAAAGAAGAAAATCCATTACTCGAAATCCTGTTCCTTACTCACATAAAATATTTTTAATTGACTTTTCAGACTCGCAATAAAATTAGTTCTCCTGCAATTTATACGCAGCTTTAAATTAAAAAACCAAACATTTGTGCTACGAGACAACATTTGGTGCAGACCACTGAGAACTTGGCCACTTCTAAGAAAATGAGAGAGCTGGGCAGTCTCACTGATGTCTACACCAGATTTATTCCAGGCTTTAAGGTGAGCAGATGTTTCTGTTGAGTGCAGCGGCACTTTACTGTGTATATCTATGTGGGTGCAAAACATAACAGTAGAATTAAAGAACTTATTTATAAAAATTGAGGGAGGGGGAGAGTAGAAGAATTCATACTTTTTTTTGTTAATTTATTTTGACTTTTGGGGGAGTGGAGAGGTGGGAGGAAGGCTGAAGGTTTCTGGTCTCTTTACCTTTTTCTGAAAAGAAAAACCTTTTTGTAAAAGAGAAATAAGAAAAACCTTTTTGTAAAAGAGAAATAATTGGTGAAAACTTTTTTTTTAATGGAAAAAACCAATCTTTTTCTTTCAAGCACATGCCAATGGAGAAGTTTAGCTCAAGCTGTACAGTTACATTTTTGATTCCACTCAGCAGCTCTGGATTTTGATGTATCCTGACTGCCTCAGTTATTTGCTAATGTAAGCATAGCAAATTATCTGCTATCATCTAGCTGGAGCTATTAGACTGCAGTTACTAATTTACTGCTCAACTCGTCTTTATTCTGAACATGCAAATCATTAATTGATTACAGGTTTACTGTAGTCATCTGTGCAAATGACTGCTCTTGCCATTCACTGCTGCCTCCTTTCCCACCTGTCTGTCTGTCAGCTCTTCTGGGTGATGCCAAAACCACACTTCAGTCTTGTGCTGTTTGTGGAGCGATGGAGCTCAAATGACAGCTCAGAGGAGCCACTCAGGTGTGTGATGGTGATGTTCTCAGGGGTTTGGCTCTTTTGGAAAACACTGTGGGGGGAAAAAAAAAAAAAAAAAGCACAACACAATCTTGCTGTGCAGCACAAATTGGGACAGCAAGGAAGAATTCAGAAACCAGAACCAATCTCAGCGCAGGAAGGACATGGAGCTGCTGGAGAGAGTCCAGAGGAGGCACCAGGATGGTCAGAGGGATGGAGCAGCTCTGCTGGGTGGAAAGGCTGGGAGAACTGGGATTGTTCAGCCTGGAGAACACTTTAAGGTGACCTGATTGCAGCCTTCCAGTACCTGAAATAAGACTCCAAGAAAGATGGAGAGAGACTATTTAGAAAGGCCTGGAGTGACAGGACAAAGGAGAGTGGCTTCACACTGACAGAGAAGAAGTTTAGATTGGATATTAGGGAAAAAATCTTTAGTGTGAAGGTGGCACAGGTTGCTCAGAGAAGCTGTGGTTGCCCCATCCCTGGAAGTGTCCAAGACCACCAGGTTGGATAGCAACCTGGTCTAGTGGAAGGTGGCAATCCCCATGGCACAGCAATTGGAAGAAATTATTTTTAAGGTCCTTTCCAACCCAAACCATTCTATTATCCCACAATCTGCACTCATATTTGCAGGTACAGAAGGAAAAAGATGGTTAGATGGAGATCCAGGATGATTAAACACGGTGCTGTTCAAGTGCACTGGGCACAGAGCCATGTCCTTCTTTCCTAGACCTGTCTCTTGCTGACTTGAGGGTATTTTGGCACCTCACACATGTCATGCAGGGCCATGACTCACCAAGTACAGCTGTAGTATCAGCTTGTAGTGTGAACCTGGAGTCCCTTATTCACAGGATCCCACACACCAGGTATTCCAACGTCTGTGCACAGGCACTTGGCTGCCTGGGCTGTCAGCTCTCTACAACAAGAATTTTTTTGTTGTAACCCTGCCCCTTTGTGGCAGATAAAGCAAATATCTGCCTTAAAAAAAAATGGACTAGTGAAATTTCTTAATAGATTCATTTTAAAATGTCACTTAACATAAATCTGTCTGTATACAAAACCATCTTACTGCTGATAGAGGGAAAAAAACAAAGAAGAAAAAGAAAATACCGAGAAAATTCAGTTCCACCCTGAAGATTTGGAAGGAAATGGAGCAGTAGCAGATGCCTCCTCTGGCAAGGCTGATAATAAGTTAGGAGTCCAGTTGAGCTTTTAGGAGTGAGATCTACAGCAGCTTTACCCCTGTTTCCACCAGACTCTGAGAACGGGGTTCTAATAGTTTCCTGCTATCTGCTAAAACAACAACTGCTTAGGTCATGGTAAAAAGCCAGGATATCTGGCTGTATTTATTCTACTAAAAGCTCTGCTTTTAATCTTGTAAGAAATCATGTGATGGATTTATCTCTGTCTTTAAAAAGACCTACCTCCAGGTCGCTGCCTTGGAGTGGCTGAGCTCGAGGAGGTGAGGCAGGAAAACCCTGGCTCATTTCAGAGCTGTGCTGACAAGACAGCACAAAACATCCCAGCCTCAGGGCCAGCCTGGTGCTAGTACAGCATTTGCATTCTGTTCTGAAATCACAAGTCAACCACCCAAAAACAATGACCAAGAAATCAGAACGTTTTGTTGTTTGTTTCAATATCATGAATTTGGGGTTTTTTTTCCCCCTGGTTTGTTTTCTTTTTTTTTCATGGCACATTTCCATTACACCTTTGATATTTTTCCTTCTACCCTGAAGATTAGAAAAACCAAATTTTCCCTTGGTGAGTCTCATGTAATATCTTCATCCCAGAAACTGAGACTTTAGGAAAACACAGCAAGGCTCAGACATTCGAAAGGTATTTGAATGACTAATTCCCCTTGGTTTCAGTCTGTGTGAAAGGCCTAAATATGTTTGAGACCTGGGAACCAAATATGACCCTCATTAAAAAAATGCACCCACTTGCAAAAATTCTTCCCAGCTATGGGCAGAACTTGCTGTGCAAATCTCAGACCTCAGTTTAAGGTAGCAAGAAATCATCATGTTTTTTTTTTTCCAGAGAGCTCTTTACCTCTGCCAAGCAGAAAAGAGGTTGTTCCCTTGATTTTAGAAAGGAAAGGAGAGAAAGAGATGCTCACATCTGTGTGGAGGCACATCTGTAGCCAGCCCTCCTGTATTCAATCCTCTGATTTGGCTGTAGGGAAGAAGCAGGTCTTGATTGCACAGAGCTTTGAAGTTTAATGGTGATTGGAACATGTGCTGAAAGACAGTGCCACTACCACATTTATATGAAAAGTTGATTATCTATTGAAAGGAAGTCTGTTTATATGTTTACATCCACTTCTGTTAATACAGAGGGAAAGGAGAGGGAAATTAGCATATGAAAATGCCAGATGTGACTAATAGCTATCAAAGTAAGACAGGGCTGGGCTCAGATCAAAGGGCTCTGCTAATTTGGAATAAGACTGATACTGTCTTTTCTGTCTTAGAGTTACTTTAGGCCCTCATGGTAAAAAGATTTATTGGGAACCACAAAAACACATCTGAGTTTCTCATTTTACAGACTTTACATTCCTATTACACAGTTGCAGGACAGCACCAAAAGAAAAACATAAATTCTCTCTCTGGTACCTTTCAGGCCATGTTCAAAGACGTGAAGCACTTGGCATAGAAGATTTATGCACCAAGGTGATACTCTAACAAATTATGTCCAGCCATCTGAAAGTCATCATTTCTGTGCACATGCATGCATTTTAAAAGAAAATCTACAAGAGGATCAAAAACAAGATTAAACCACATCTGTTTGGGTTTAAACTACATTGTCTGCAGAGTTCAAAGTTGTTTCCTTTCGTCTAAAAAAACTTACCCAGCTGTTTTTTATCTTAAATTCCTGCCACTATCAAAGGAGTGTTTTCATTGGCCAACCCATGTTATTTCTAGAAGTTGAGCTAGTTAGGAGCAGAGCTAAGTAAGAAAATATGCTTTATTCATCAAAGGTCTACCCTCTGTGACTTGGCACACTGAGAAAATTAATAGAGAGGTTTCATCAGGTTCTAATGGGAGCAGAGTATCTACTGTATGTCATCATGCCATAAATTAGGCCCTCAATCTTTTCTCACAAGTAATTGACTACAACTGACACCGATAAGGAAAACACGAGACAGAATGAACTGGAAGAGAGACAAATTATACAATAAATAAACAAACACAGCACAAATTCAATACGTGGGAAAGAGAAATGTTTTGAAAACTGTCACCAGTCAGTAAACATCCTGCACAAACGCAGGTGCTGGGCAGCAGTGTTGTAATAGCAGGACTTGTTCAGCTACCACTGACAAATGTACACACTCATGTCCATGTGCACATACACATGCACACACACAGTAACACCAGCCACAAACCCCTGATGCCCAGTGCTAAACAAAGGAATAATGGGTGCTACAAGGCTGCCTCCATCACAGTGACAGCGTTTTGTGTTAACATGTGAAAGAAATCTGACCTTAAAATAAAGGGATGAGGTTTGATGGCTGCGTGCTGAGCAGTGAATTCACTTTTCTGTACACCCTCTGCCTTTTTTTGGATGGTTTCAAGGAGCATGTGAAGGCCTGTTTCACACAGCAGAGCACCAGTTTCTGGTGGGAGGTGGCTGAAGCCTCTCAGAGAATCACAGAACCATAGGATGGTTGGGGTTGGAAGGGACCTTACAGGTCTAGTTCCACACCCCTTGCCACGGACAGGGACAATGAACTCCTGAACCAGACTAACCCCTGGAGGCAAAACTCCCTACGTCCTAAGGCCAGTCTGGATTCACAAACCAAGCAGAAAAACCCTTATCTTGCCTAACTGTTCTCAGAGCTGCCCTGTCCCCCCTTCCCAACACACCCAGTGTCAGAAGGGGACCGGCATCGATCCCCCTTTCAACCAGGAGCCCAGGGCAGGAGAAGATGCTGAAGCTGCTCAGGTGAGCAGGAGGAGCTGCAGGTGGGGACTTGAGGGTCCCACTCTGCATTTTGCTACCTCACCTCCTTTGCTTGGTACATCTTTCCTTACTCTTTCAGGATTCAGGAACACAACTTGTTTTTATTTTGCAGCAAACAGGAAAACTGAGCAGTTGGGCACCCTGCAGCTGGTCCACGAATGTCACAATGTTTTCAATCTGTTCGTTACTCAGTTGTCACAGATTCCCTACATTTGATAGCTCTCAATCTGCAGATAGTTCCTAGCATGGCCCAACAGCTGGCATGTCATGCCATAACACTGTAACTATGTACCCATAATGTACAGAACATATGGGGCTGCCTTTGCTTACCAACTGCAGACACATTGTGTGCTCCACAGTCAAATGTAATTTTACACATTTCCAATGTGCATTTAACACTGTGTGGGATAAACCAATAAATCATTTGCCCCGGGAAGAGGAACAATACCAGCTAATTTATGTAACTAATCATGAGCACATTATTTTTGTTGTGTTTGTTTTCACTGGAATCTTGAACTTGGAAATGTTTTGGGTGGTCTTTTTGTTCTGAATTCACTCCCCTCCTCTTTCCAAAATCTAGTGTTACAGAGTAACCTCCATTTGTCTTATCTGTTCCACACAAATGGAAAAAAACAGTGATTCAATCTCTTGACATATGTTTAGAGACCACTCAGAGAAGGCTGGTTCTGTGTACAGCTCAGGAGGAAAACCTATAACTGGATCCTCCAAAGGGGGAAAGTTCAAGAATGGAAATAAATCAAGATGAAGAACAAAAAGAAAATACGCTGTCAATTTATTCAAACACCTTCTGGCATACAGCAAGAAAAATAGCCCCAGTGCCCCCATCATTATTTAATGCAATTCTCTTTTTCCAGGTCACGGTAATACATGTTCCAACCACCATCAGAAAATTAAATACAAAGCTGGCCAGAAACAGGATTCACTCAGCTCCAAGGGAATGTCTTCAGTAATGCCCAAGTGCCTTAGAAATTTCAGTCAAATTTTCAAAGTCCCAGTGCAACATTTAGGCCCAATTTCAGTGCTTAAGTCTCATGCCTTTAAATATCTTTTTGCATCTGCCTTAGGCCAGCAAGTGCACTCGGCTGGAGCTACACAAACTTCTTATATTTTTTATAGGAGAGCTCTCCCCCTCCACAGCTGATCATCCTGTGAGCAATGGGAAACAGGACTCAGAAATGCAATGCAGCAAAACCCAGTAATTTCAAAAATATGCTGCCACTGCCTGTGAGTGATGGTCCAGAGCCCTGGATGGGAGGTGAGGTGAGGACAGAGAGAGAGCAGCAAATATCTGCCTCTACCCACCGCACAACTCCCTCCAGTGCTATTTCAGGGCATTTCCCTCCCCTTCCCAGACCCAGGCACCCTTCCTAATTTCAAAGATGGATAGATGTGGATGGGAGGGTTGAGGTTTTGGGATGAATAACAGCAGTAAGGGCCATCCAAGAGATTTGAATTTCAAATCCGTGGAGGAGCTGGAGGGCAGCCCTTGGAGGGTGGTTGGTCAGAACTGCCTGTGCTGCAAATATTCTGACTGGAACTTACTGGGGAGCTGACAAGCCTTGCTTAGCAAAGCTGATCACAGCAGCTTCACTGCGGTCCTTGAACATTCCAGGTGAAAAGAATTGCTTTTTTTGCTGTTTTGCTTAGAGAAAACAGTAAGTATTGTGTAAATATGGAGTAACTGATCATAAGGATTGAGTGTATCTGAGTACTGCACCAGCAGTGCTCTCTCATTAACCAGTTCCCTTGTGATATGACTGAACCTCGACAGCCAAGAGCAATAGTTGCAGACAGAGAGGCTTTCTGAGACCACTGGCCACTGGGTAGAGATCACAGTACTCCCTTCTGCTGGAGCAATTCATGTCAGAGAAACCATCAAACAGTCAGCTTAGGATAAACGTTTCATCCCCTCGGTCCCACAGTCCTCCTAACACACCCACAGAGTCATTAAGTGCCTATTTTCAAGCATCAGAATACCAGAAAATACGAAAAATTAAACCCCAACAAGATTATAGAGTTGACATCGCATTGGCTTTGCTAATATTGCCTCATGTTATGCAAACTTTGAAGGCTGTAGTTATGGGAAGGCACTGCATCCTGCCTTTCCAGGGTGGGGAAAAATGCAGCTGAGCCCTTTTCTTGAACTAAAAAGATGAGCCATTGGTTGTGTTTTAAAACTCAGAGCCAAGAGCAGCTTTTCAGCCTCATGCTGAGGTGTAGAGCACCTCAGGGAGGAGGTGAGATGTGTCAGGGCTCTGCTGGGCTGAGTTCAGCACTGCCTTCCTGCATGGCAGTGGCTGGTCTTAATAACACAGGCTCCAACAAAATCCTTTGCTTTAATCACTCCCAAACACAACGAACTGAATGATACAAAAGCAAACATGAGAGGCAAAATCCTGCTGTTCTGAAGAAAATTTCAGTGATGTTTTGTGTCCAGAGAGACCCTTTTAAATGTTGTCAGACCTCCAGAATGTTCTTATTAGTCCTGCTACTGTAGGACCTGTGAGCTCTGGTCAAGTGCTTTGATCTACTCTGCAAAGACACGAAGATACAACCCACCCCGAGGCAGTGTGCAATTAAAAGAAGATGAGAAACAATTTAGGGATACAGGAAAGCCAGCAGGGCAGTCAAGGTAACTACAATCATCCAGCCAAGCTGTGCCTCAGTATAATCTTTAGGGTTTTGATGAGTATCACACAACCACAGGAGTTCTATGGAGTTTTTGAAGAAATATATACACTTTGTGTATGAGCATAAGCATGAGGAAAGATGGGCATCACGACACTGGTCTCTCATCTTGCTTGTTGTCTTTAGCACTAATTAATGCTGCACTAGCCCTTCTCCTCCCAGAACCCTGACATTAACAGGACATATCAAATGAACTGCTGGCCTTCAAATGGAAAAGAGATGTTTTAGTGGCTTGAATCTTCATTGTTTGAGGGTAAGGAAAATATGCTTATTTTCTTTTTTATATACCAGGAAACATATGGAAGTCAGATTATATTTGTCTCAGCCTGCCAGTATTTTAAATTTATAGAACCCAAATCCTTTGGGGGAATGTCATAAATTTACATGCACTCTCCAGTGCTAATCCTTGCACTGGGATCTTTAGGCTTGCAGATCCATGTGCAAAAGCACACGTGTGCAATCAGCCCTTTGGAGGCCTTGCAGGTTCACACTTCTGGAGCCAGCTCTGCCCAGGCCAGGATTAAATCACGAGCTCTGACAGTACAAGATTCTTCACTTTATCCATGAACACCCCCTGGGATACACCACCACCACTTTCCAGGCTGTATGTTCCGTTAGGGCACAAACACTTCTCCGTTGGTCTTTTTATCTTGTGCTATAATTTAGCCCTAAGAAATATATGCTGCTGTTAGAATAAAAAAGCAGTTTATCTCAACAGTGCAAATCGATGAAAATGTCCCGATTTGTTTGACATTTTCATTAGAATTTGTTTGCTTTATTCAGTGACTTCTCCATGCAAACCAAACTGATTTGTATGTGGAACTAGATTTTGTGTATCCCCTGATACAGTTCATCAACAATAACATTACCAGTTACTCCTATCACATTAAAGCTTAAATCCAGTATATTTCCTCTCAAGTTAACACCAAATTCCTGAGCACACCGACCTGCTGCAGGACACAGGACTTCAAAAAGGTGATGTCTGACCTGGGGGAGCTGCGGGAGCACTGAAGTGCCCCCCTAAAATGCGCAGCGTTGGAGGATGAACTTGTGAGTCTCAGCATGGGATGGATCTGCAGGGTCTGGCATGGCAGGAGGACCTGAACCGATCCTCACCTTCCCTACCTTCCGCCGGGATATCAGAAGGTGGCAGTGTTGGACCCACCATCGCCTCCAGCCTCGGCCCAGCCTCCACGAGCAGCAGCTGCCAGCACAAATGCAGCCTTAATAATGACAAATTACACATCCGCCGCTCAATTAGTCATCATTCATGTCGAGAGCCGTCCCCCGTCAGGTGGCTACAGCCAAACCCCTTAATTCTGAATTAGCTACTTTGTTAAAAACACCTAAATCACCGCTGCGGTGCCGGGGACGCGCAGGCTGGTGCTGATGCACATGCCCTAGGCAAAACCCTGGGCATAATCCTGGGCATCGGGCTCTCTGCCTCTCTGGGTGCAGATTTCCAGGGTAAATCTGATGGATTATAGGATGGCAAACTCAGCCCGTGTCCGATGGGGACACTCCACCCCTCGGCCACGTCACGGCGAACAGGAGATGATGCTGCGTTAGAAACTGGCCCTGCAAGTGCTGAGCACCAAGGGAAGGGCTGAGGGGCTCAGGGTTAGGAAGAAGTTTAGCCACAGCAAAAGTTCTGCAGCCTCTCGAAGGCTCAGACCCAGCTCAAATAAGTTTTGACTGCGTTGTGAGTGCAGACAAGTATTCCCTCTGCCCTCATATCTGCTCAGCCAGGGGCCAGCTCGAGCCTGTGACTGCACTGAGAGGTTCTTTAGCCCTACAGAGGGGGGGAAATGCATTATTTTGGCCACAACCATCTACCTACCCCAAGTGTAAGTGCCTGTCTGGCCAGATGCCTTCACACAGCGTGAAGGCCGGCAGACTCGGGGATTAGGAAATTAGATTTATGCTCCTAAGTGAATTAAACCTTATAAACTGCAAATGGAACCCTGTTTAGGTATTCTCAAAAACCTGAGCCGTAGTTTGAGCCCAGAGACCGCACCATCTGCCACAATCAGTCCCAAAACTCACGCTGCATTCAGGGTTTGCACAGAAGCCCAAGCATTTTCCCTTCTACCCCAGGACTCCACGTCCAGGTGGTGAAACTTCTGCCTCACAGCACATCAGAAGGACCTGATCACTGAGGACCAGCTTGCGAGCGCTCCCTCACCCACTGGTATCCAGCCCAGTGGAAATACTGGAGGAAATATCTGCTCCTCCTGACAGGCAAACAATCTGGCTCAGAAAGGAAACACAACACCAGCTGATTCAGAGCTTTTTAGCATATGAATGTGTAAATTTGCTGTGACAGGTGGGATGTTCCAATGACTTTCAATAGCGAGCCAACTGCTACTTGGTGATCATTAGAAATTTCTCACTGAAATGCCAATGACTGGTGCCCCATGCTGGGTAATGGGGCTCTGAATGAGTTTTTTAGAAGAAAGAGTGAGAGCAACTAAAGGCAATATCCCTGCTGGGGCACTGCCTGATCTGAGCACAACTAGCAAAATATTTGTTCATGCAAATGTTTCCTGCCATGAGCAGCTTAACAATTTCATGCAGGAAAATAAACAACAAATAATGAAAAGCACATGAGGCAAATAGAAATGTTTGGAATCGTCCTAATTACAGAAATCTTCATTTTATGGAAAGAGCCAGAGAGTCCAGCAGCCCAGCTATGACCTCAGCCTGTAACAGAGCCAGGGCAGGAAGAGTTTTAGGAGGAGATTTTCAAGGCAGCTTAGCTCTTACACCTCTTTGCCAGAAGCTGAGGGGGTTCAGCACAGAGCAGCTCTTTCAGCAGCAGCTGCTGGAGGCTGAGCCCTGGTAGCAGAGCTCGGGAATCTCTTCCTATGCAGGGTGATCCATCCTGCCTCCCCACCTGGACAGCACCCACACCAGCTCCTGCTGAGCCTCAGAGGGGTTTGGGCACCCAGCTCTGCAGGTAGGGGCTCAGGGTGCCACCCACCAAGCCACAGGGACATTCCTGGCTTTAGCAAGCTGCTTCTCCAAACCCCTGCACAGCTCCCAAAGCCCACATGCAGACTGACTTCGGCATCATCCCTGCAGGGTTTGCCAGGATGGGAGGAAATGGCCTCAAGTTGCAGCAGGGGAGGTTTAGATTAGATATTAGGGGGAAGAAAAAATCACAAACAGGGTTGCCCAGCACTGGAATAGACTTTCTGGGAAAGTGGTGGAGTAACCATTCCTGGAAGTGTTCAAAAGTCACATGGATATGGCTGAGTGGTGAACATGGTGGTGGTGCTGGATTGATTCTTGGACTTGATGGTCTTAGAGGTGTTTTCCAACCTTAGCAATTCTGTGATTCTGTGATCCTGCAAAGATGAGTGGCAAAGGATAATTTCGCTAGATGGGTATCCTGGAAAATATCAGTAAGACAGGGGACACATTTAAGGATTTTTTTTATGGCTCCTGTCCAACAGCTAGCACACAGAGTCTGTATATTTTTATTCTCCTGGAATAATACAGAGAAAAGTTCCCATCTGTGTCCTTCAGCTCTGTTACCCTTCCAAGATGACTAACACCACGTCACCACCTGACTTTGCCCAGCCACAAGAGACAAAAGGGTCCAGCCAGTCTGATTCAGGCTGATTTAAAACCTCAGTGGGTCCCACACAAACCTCCTGCAACATCCCTCTCCACCTCAGCCCCCTCCATTGCTGCTTCAACCACTGCTTTGGCTGTGCTTTGATTGGTTTTTATTAAAACAAACACAAAGGTGCTCAGAAACTGCAATAACAAAATGACCCCACCGCAGACACATTACTAATGTAGGAGACTTGCAACAACACAAGCTGCAAGAGAGGGATTTCTTTTCTTTTTTTTCCTTCTTCACCAGGCAGAACTTGTATGCCATAGACAGATGGGAATGTTCTTTAAACTAGAAAAACAGTTTGCTCTGACCCAACAGTCATGCTCACTGAACCACTGTCATGCTCTACATACACTAAGTGCTACACCAAGGGAAACCAAACAAATGAATTCGAAAAGATTAACAACTCCAAAGCTAAAAGACGTGGAGCCTTTTATGTTTTCCTTTCCAGGATATTTGGGACATTTGTTGTGAACACGAGTACGCTGCACATGATTACAATTTATTGAATTAAACCCAGAATAGTTCCTGTTGTATAAAGTAGCACTTTCCTCCCTTATCTAACGCAGATGAAATTTTGAATTTCAATGCCAATCTGCAGTACTGTGTTCTGTTAGAAATACATCGAGCAAATTAGACTAAGTTCATCTGGATATATTTTTTTCTGGTTTGGTTTTTGAGGTTATGAGCAGGGCTTCAGGCAGCTGCTGCAATCAGTCTGTGACTGAAATGGTTTCATGGTGGCTGATGACCTAAAGAAAGAGCAAATCCCAAACATAGGGGAATGAAGCAGAATCTGTTTAATCATCTTACATTTCCTCTTTCTTTGTTTGTTTATTTGGTCTGAAAAAGTAACTTTTCTAAGAAGGGATTAAAACCTTCAGCCATTTTGCTGCAAGAGCCTTTAGTTTCAACTCACAAAGACATAGTGGGGGGATTAATTTTGCTTAACAATCAACTTGAAAAGCTTCCTTTAAACAAGACACAGCATGTTTATCTTTGAAGTCGGATGTTTGCTGCGGTTGGAACCCAGAGAGAGTTTTGGGGAGGGCATTCACACCTCGGCTGTGCCTGTGGAGGGGGATTTACAGCAGCGGACCTTCAGCCACAAATCTCTGCCTGTGCCACCGCCCCTGAGCAAAATCACAGCAAAAAAAGAACGGGCTGTTCATGCGACTCCCAACATGGCATTTGCTGCTGAGCACATGACAGCACGTTAATTTGGAGGGGAGCACTCTTTGGTGTGGGCAGGGCTGCAGACCACTCAGCAAACCAGCACAGGGGATGCTGCTGCTTGTCCACCCCGGAGATGTGCCTGTCCAAAGCATCCCAGAGCTCACGTCGGCTCAGCACGGATTGTTTTATATCCGGCGGTTTTAGAGAGGCCTTGCAAGGTTTATTCTCCTGGCTTGGCCCTGCTCACCCAAAGGCCCCCCAAAATGTATCAGCTATCAAAACCATGACTTCAAAGCGAGAAGGAAAAAAGAGCAAGCAAACATCTAAGAGCCCAAATGGAGGTGGACAACTACAGCCGGTGCTGCAGGAAGTGTCACTTTACAATAAGCCAAGTCTGTGGAGGTGATGACATTAACACTCACAGCAGAATTTCACTTCCAGCCCGGCTAAGAAGCAGCTGAGAAGCTCACAGCTCTGCTCCAAGGTGTCTCTTGAAGTCCCCTGCATTTCTTTGCACTTCCCTGACAACAGCTCTCTGTGCCCCTCTCACAACACCACGTATTGTGAAATCAGAGTTATGTTACCCAAGGCAGGGTGCAAAATAACCCTGAGCCCTCTTTCTTAGATCTTCGAAAACTACTTGACTCAGCTTTAGTTCCTTACCAAAAGAATTAAAAAAAAAAAAAGGCACTGAAAGAGTTTACAAACCCTTTTCATGTGGAGAGGAGGAACAGAGAGTTCCCTTTAATCTTCCACGGCCTGTGTGTATTAGTGGCATGCTCAAAGTGTGCCAGCTGATTGGAATTTTGCAGGGGACGTGCAGGGACCACCAAAGTCAAAGAAGGCCTTTATGATGAGAGAGCAGCCACAGGAGCCAGGGCAGAGAGTGGTCTTCACTGCAGTGATGGGGATCAGCTTCAGTCTGTTATGGGTGGCTTAGTGTGAAGGCAAAAGATGGATTGTTTTGTGAGAGAGGGCAGGTTAATGATGGAAAAAAAAACTACAGGTGAAGAGAACAACCAACAGATGATGTCCCAAGAGCACAAGGGCTCTGCTGTTGCAGAGTATCCAGATCCACCTTTCAGCCCCTGCTTCACCCCCTCTCCCAGCTGAACAACCCATACTACTGAAGTATTTTCCAACTGCTTTCCAGAGCTCAATGTCATCCAAAATGTCCTACAAGCATCCTTGTACGCACAGATTTGAAATAACTACTTGCCCAATGAGCAGTGCCCAGAATCAAGTGGGGCACACACTGCTGTGCCAGAAAACACACACCTTGGGCTGTGCTGTGGGGCGTGAGGCAAAGAGCCTCCTGCCTTCAGCTACCTCAACACAGGGCTCCAGTCCTTCAGCTGTGACCTGTGACTTGCCACAGGCAAACTGAGTGCAGTCAGGAGGTTTTTACTGATGTGAATTTCATCACATATTACAGCTCTCCCCGTTCGGCTTGAAAAATTGGCAATACTTCCAAGAAAAGTATTAAATGAGGCTAAGGAAACAAGCAATGCCTAACGTGAAATCTGCCAAGTAATATGAGATGGAGATGGTGAGAAGTTTTCCAGCAGGACATTCATCCAGGAGGAAATTTGGTTTCCTTGAATCCAAAATGTTTGCAGAAATGTGTCAGCTTCAGTGACACCGTGTTTTGAAAAATGCTGGAACGGGGCTTAGGTTGAGATTGAACATTTAGATTTCCTTTGAGTGGAACTTTTCTGTTTTGAAATGTGTTTTTTCCCAATCCTTTTAATCTAACGTTACACAATATAAAACAGAAAAATCCGTTTCAGACCGAAATTATGTTAAACTGAAAAGTTTCTGTTGTATTAAAATAAGACTTCCCCCCCCAAAAAAAAAGCTCATGCCACAAGAATCCAAAACTGTGCTACGTCCTCATTTTGGAATAGAAAGTGCTCTGAAATCACAGTGAATTCCTGTGAAATGGAACCCTCTGTTCCAACACAGCTTCACTGCTTTTGGTTAAATTCACAACTGGAGCAAAACATCCAGCGGAGAACAGTCCATCTGGTCTGAAATCCTTATAACCCTGTAGATTCATGGATATGATATCTAGGTGAGAATGCCAGAGGGCTAATTACAGGAGATATTCCAAAACCATGTGAAGACCCTGGAGGGCTGGAAGGATCATGGGACATTTCTGCCCCGGTTCTGCTCCTCGTGCTCTGCTGGCTCTGACCCGAGAGAACTGGTGAGCACCAGCCACACCAGCAAACAAATGGCTGGGTCCTGGCAGCTCCCCCATGACTCCCAGATTCCAAAGCCAGAAGGGATCCTTCAGGCTCAACATCTAGCACAGAACCAGCTCCCATCCTTTTAAAACTCGTGTCCCATGACCCAGGTGGCCAAGCCTGGTGAATTTTTTGGCAAGTGGTAGATTTTGATCCCGGGGAAGAGCTGCTCTCCCAGTCATGTGAGAACCTCCAACTTCCTCAAAAATCTAAGCCAAGTTAAGGGAAACTTCAGCCAACCTTTCTCACAGGCTGTTTATCCCAGTGTCTGCTTCCCAGGACTGAAGCAATCCCAACTCTCCCAAAAGCAGGGAACTCTTTGCTCCCATCAGTAACCCAATTCCAGGCTGACAAGGAAGGAGCAGGAATGGAGATGGAGAAAGATCAGAAGATAGGCAGGATCAGATTTCAAGTGTAGCTCCTCTGGACTCCTCCTTCACCCCCAACTCCCTGTTTCCTTCTCTCCATCCTGTGAGTTTGACAGAGACACCAGGGTAGATGGTTATCCACACACAGTCTCCACCTGAAAGGAGATGGTCAGACAAGAGAGACACACAAAATACCACCCAGCCTGCAGCTCCTGTTGAGCAGCTCTACCTGAAAAGTTGAGCCTGGGCAAAGCCCCAGGCTGGGAACATGATCCAAACAGAATTGCTTAAATGAACCATTCCCTCATAGCTGTCCCTGGATTCAACCTCAACAAGAACCTGGAAGAGCACAGGTTACACAGCTGAATACAAACTGGAAGACCTTTTCTGAGGTGTTTCAGGGCTGCTGAAATTCTGTAGGTAACAGGAAAAAATACATATAGTTTCCTAATCTGAACTAGTAAAAAAACACAATAGTAAAAGAGATGGATGAAAAATCATGAGGACAAACTGTACACAGCTGCCAAGCTGCTGAAGGGCCTTTAGATTTTGGAGGGTGAGCGAGACTTAGGTGAAATAACAGCAGCAACTGAGCTGAAATGGCTATCACAGCTAATCACATCCGTTCTTCTTCCCTAATAATTCACAGCTGAATAGAAGGCTCTGTGGAAGTATTGGATAAGCAAGTATTTCGTGCAGTGCCACTTCTAACAACTGCCTGGGAGTGATTATTTATGTGCAAGTGCCAAAGAATTTGACATGACAGATTAGAAAGTAAAACCAAACTCTGCTCTCAAGGAAGTCACCAGAAATGTGAAGGAATGTATTGGATTTCAATGGAGCAACTGTTCATTGACAGTATTGTTTCACAGGCATCCATCTTTCACATTTGTTCCTTTTAGAAGAGCTCAAGGTGAGAAAATGCGGAGGGGGAACCAACTGAAATCATAAATGATCAGCAAAGGAAGGAGCAGAAACGTTCATGTTCTGCTGTCCAAACTCTTCCGTGTTTGTTGGAAGATTCTTCCCCTACCAAGCCCAACTTCTACTTATTTTGAGATCCTGATGTCCATCCAAGGCCCAGTTTAGTTATCAAGTAATGAGCTTCAAACAAAATTAGCCCTTTTCAAGTGGTTTTTCTCCTACCTCCCAGTAGCTTTCATGGCATTTTCAATTCCTTCAGCTTTTCAGCTTTCAAATTTAAACAAGCATGAAATCTTTGCTCTGTTGGAGCCAATGGCAAAATTCCCACTTGTTCAGATCGACCCATAATTTCATGCTCTGTATTTTGCTCGAGCTTTGTTGCAATCAAAGCTGCTTTGTTGCTCCAGTTAACAGTAGACTGGTTCCAGATCCTGGCATTCCTAATGTGGAGATAAAGGGCTACAAAACTGGAGTAATACTGGAAAGGAAAGTGCTGCTCGAGCAGAGACAGTCCCTTTGGAGGATTTAGAGAAGGAAAGGGGCAAGAACACTGAACACAGTGTGGAATGTGCAGTAGAACTAAGGAGCAGAAGATGCACAGGGCTGTAAAGTAGCAGGTTTTGAGGGAGGATTTCCTAGAATTTAGGAAGTAAAATGCACCAAGGGACGGGAAAAATGAAGAGTGTGTATTACTGACTTCTGAAACAGCAAATGCACCCTTGAACTAGGGAAAAATGGAAAAAACCTGTGACTGAGAGCCATGACCCATTCCCAGTTTGCCCATGGGGTAGGGGATCCCCATGCAACGACCTCGAGGCAAAGCAATGAGTAAGTCCTGTGAGAGCATCACATCACCTGAACTCTGTAGGTCACATCTAGACACAACTGCTCACACACCACAGAATCAAATAACTCTTAATAAGAAGTTGTCTAAATAATGGACCCAGCTCTGGCACCTCAAGTCAGATAAAATAATTAGGCTCTCTTCCAGAAGTGACCTCTTGATTTCAGCTGGAATAAGACACAGTCCAAGAGCACAAGCTGGCAGGGTCCAGTCTGATATGGTTTCAATTACATGTTTAAAGTCAAGCACATTCTCACGACCAAAGTACACTTTAATGAATATATTCCCTCAAATGTCCAGTAAGGCTCATGGTAATCTACTCAAGCATTATTTTCTGGAAGGTTTAGGATTCCTATAAGCTGAATTACATGTGGAAAGCTACATTAATGTGTCTTCACATGAACTCAAAGTTTATTGTTTTATTATTATAGAAAAACCATAAAAAGATTTGTCTGAAGCCATTGGCTGTTGTGCTACACATCTGGTGGAATGTTAGTTATTACAATAACTCCTTCAGCGCCCTCAAATGAAGCCCTGGGCTAAAAATGAAAATAAGTAACACGATAATACTGTAAAAAGATGTTATGGAATCATAAGGAAACACTGAGCCAAATCCAGCTGTCAAGGGGGAAAAAAAATATCCTGGCTGAGTTTTAAAAATAGCATGAAGTCAGGCAGGGAAGAAGGTCAAAATCCTCCTGACCAAGCCACAGCCTCAGCCAAATCCGGGGTGCTGCTGTAGCACCCTGGCAGGACGAGCAGTGCTGGAGCCAAGTGCTCAAGGATCCTTGGCTGCTCCCAGGCTGACACTGCTGCTTCTATTCCCAGAGCTAATCAAAGGCTTCCAAGAAATACTTCATAATTTTAAGTTTGTGCTGGTCACAGATTAGGTCTGGGGGACAGTGGGAGGAAGAAGAAGAGGCAGCAAAGAGCCAGCAAGAGGTGAGGGTGTGCGGGAGCAACTGAGACGTGGGAAGTGCCAGGAGGTTGGGAGCACAGAGAGGCTGAGTGTGGGCAACAGGCTTTTGAGGAGAAAAGCTGAGGCTGCTCAGCAGTACAGGCAGAATTCAGCTCAAATTCTGGTGTGGGAGGTGAGATGGGTGTAGATGGCTTGCTCACGAAATCTGGCTGACACTGCGGTGAAAGGAGTAAGAAAGATTGGGAGAGGCCAGTGAGGTTTGAAGTAGATGGAGGGGCTGGGTGTGTAACAAGGCTTTGAGGAGGAAGGGGTGGCTGCTGAGGGCTGGGAAGGACACTATGAAGAGTCAGAGGTGTTTCAGAAAGGCTGGAGTGTGAGCACAGGGGGTTGTGCCTCTCCCATTTGCTCTTTCTTCCCATCCTCCAGCTCTCTCTGCAGCAGCCCCCTGGCACAGGGAAGGGCTGTGGAGCAGGACAGCACAGGCAGGGACACACATTTCAATCTGCAACAGCTGATCCTCATCTCCTCAAGCCAAGGCCAAGTATGCAGCCTGTCATCCCTCTGTCTGCTGCCTTAATCTCTTGTAACCTCTGTTGGAGGCAACATCCATTTTCTGGTGGAACAGAAATGTAGACAGGACCATACCAGCTGCCTAAAAAAAGGTGGTATAACTGGAAGCAGCCTTGAGTGCTTTTGCTTCTGCAAGGGGACCAGACTGGTTCCAGCAACCACTGTCTATATTTATATTTATTGCTCTCCTGATCCAGAGCATATTTACCAGAAGAGCTAATGGAGCAATATTTCTTCTCTGATCAGCACTGGATGCTGCAGAGTCTTGGTGCTGCTACACAGCTTTCCTCACTCTCATCTGATGCGACATCCAGCCCCAAGTTTGCCTCCTCTGAGAAACTAATCTGTGTACAATATATTTGGGGTTATGGCAGGGAATGAGCCAGAAGTGGTTCACTGAGACAACATTCCTCATATATATTAATCTTGTTGCTTCAGCTAAATCTCAGAACTCTTTTGTACCATTTACCTGAACATCCATCTTCTCCAGATGTTTGAGTTTTCATAGCAGTGGCACATTTCATCTGTATCTAATAACATTACTGAGACTTTTTTTTTTTCTGTATCAAGCACAGTATTATTGTTGGCTTATCAAAATGTCACTCACTAATTTAATTAATAATGATGGTAGGAAGAGGAAATAAAATTGAGAGGCTTATTCTGGAAACTGTTGAAAAAACAACTCATCAGTTAAAAAGTGAACTTTAGAAATATGCTCTATCTAGTCTAGACTTATCTCTCAAAAAAAAAAAATCAGGAAAAGTAGTTAGGGATAAATAAGCTAACCAGAAACATCTGCCTTTAATATTCCATTTTGACGTCAGTGAATCTTTATTGGCCTCTCAAAATAGTCTAAGGTTTGGTGAAACAAGCAGCAAACAAAACATACTGTTGTCCAATTATTAAAAGATTTTTCCACGGATGATAAAAGTAGAAATCCTCACTAATTCATTTTTTAAAATGTCATTTGACTGCATTCATAGCCAAACTCAGGCCAGGCTTGCCCTGTTCCACATAATCTGAATGCTGCTTGCAAGTGCCACTGAAGTCACTCCCACAGCCTTCTCAGGGTAAACAGTTTTGCTTTGGCTCTTTGGGTGCATCCAGTGGAGCACCAGCAGCCTCTCACCTCTCTACTCATACCTACAAGCCAGAATGCCTCATAACTGGAGTTACAGCCTTGTAAAGTGGGTTTTTTTTGTGAAGAAAGAAGCAGAAGCCAGCGATGAAACTGGGGTGGAACGAGCCCACCTGGCAGCAGTTCTGCTCAACCCAAGTGCACAGGGCAGAACCTGATCCAAAGCCTTCCTACCACTTGTGTCCTGCCAGAGCCAATGGAAGGAGAGTCCCACATCCCACAGCTGGGGCTCCAAGCTGGCTCCAGGACTGGTTGGCACAACTTGCCAGTGTGTACTCGAGGGGGGAAAGCTCCAGACAGGGCCAGAGGCTCTGTGGCTGTGCAGATCCAGGCAGTGCAAGTCCCTGTGCAAGCTGCATTCCAGGGCTGTGAGTAATGGTCTGGAGCTGGGGCAGAGGAGGAGAGCCACGGGGTTAGTGCCTCCTTAGGATTTCTCTGACACCTCTGCAAAGAAAGTGCTTGTACATCACTCAGGGAGCGCGGATTTCACACAGCGGGAAGACTCGCCCTGTTTCAGGGAGACCTAAAGCCTCTGACACCTCAGACAGACAGAGAGAGAAGCCATCCAGTCTGCTTTTCACTTCTGCATAAACATTTCGGTTTGAAAGCCTCTTCATATCATTTCAAGCAT
Organism: Empidonax traillii; assembly: GCF_003031625.1. NCBI lineage: Eukaryota > Metazoa > Chordata > Aves > Passeriformes > Tyrannidae > Empidonax > Empidonax traillii. Next base: position 1,328,907 of record NW_020955626.1, on the reverse strand, counting down.
ATTTTTAAGGGATTCAGCAAAATTCCCCCTCCCCTCCACACTGAGCAGAGAGCAGAATGCATTTTTGCAAGCCACAACACAAAGTTTAATGGCGTTCCAAGCCCGATGCACATCTAGGAGTGATGATGTGGCAACAACAGCCCAGCAACAACTGGAAGTGATGTGAAGAAATGTAGCTGCTCTCTAAACAATCCCCCTTTGATCCGTTTCCCCTTGGACAGAAGCGTGATGGTGTTGTTCTCCTTGGGAATTACGAAATCACTTTCTAAAGCTTCAGTTTTCTGTAAACATGGAGAGTGTGTCTCCAAAATCACACTGAGGAAACCTTGCTTGAAAAGAAGGGGATTTTCATAACCCTTTCACTCTGGAAATATCAATAACTGTGGTAGGTCAGTCGAGCTTTTCTTTAAGGAAACTGTGGCAGCCTCAATCTTCTGTTATAAATATTTTGCATGAATCAATTCCATAAATTTAAACGATAAAGAAACAAGTTAAGAAACAAGTAGCAAATTCATGGAATTTGAACAGAGCCCTTCCAGCAGCCAGCTGGGTTGGTTATAGCAGTCTTAGCTGGAGTTCAACTCTGCTGGGACAAAGAGGACTCCACTGTGAATGATGCTTGCACTAAGTTGGCCATCAGTTTTGAACTCACACACACAACAAAATTTCAACCCCACAGTTTCTCTGCCTTCCCCCTGTGCTGTGTGAGCAGTGCCAGCCCTGGCCATCCATTCATACCTTGTCCTTGGGCAACAATACAGGAATGACCTTTCTTGTTTGCAATCCCATTTATTTGTTATTTACTGCACCTTATCTGGTGCCTCCTCTATGAGAACCACACCATAAATACAGCCCAGACCTGCCAGCAAACCTCCTGCCTGTTTAATAACCCATCAGTACCTGTTATATATGGCATAACACGTAATGAAATCCAATAGCACATTTAAATAATTGGCAACCATGCACACCCTTATCTTTCACCTTCTCATAGTGAAATCCTTCCCATTTTACACATCCTACACTTCCTGAGTCCAGTGCTTCCTTTCCACTAGCTGCAGTTTTATTGCTTTGTCCAGAAAGCAAAAGATATTCCCTTAACAAATGAGTTCTGTGTTTGTTTAAAGTCTACAGGGCCTGTGAATCTCCTTTATCTCTCTTAGTCTTTATCACCCTCAGTCTTTCCTAATGAAAAACATAATAATCATTGCCTTCCAGATGACCTAGCAGAGAAAGCCTTGCAATACATTACTTATTTCACGAATTTGAAGATTAAAGGGCCACTGTAGCTTAGGTTACATTCTCCAGTTGGGAGTGCATACCCATCTCCAGTTCATTAGGAGTTAAGTCCATATTTCAACTCTTCCTATTGATGGAAAACATTTATAATAGTTCCACATACAAACAGTGGAGTCAGACAGTGTAAATCCTCTGCTTTGGAGTTTCTTCTTTCCTGTGGAATATTCCAAACCTTTTCTATCATCCAGACATTACCTGGGTTATAGTCTTCTTGATGTTTGTTTTTTTTTTTTTAACTTAAATTCTTTCTAAGGAAATTATCATCCTTTTGAACTGACAGTCTATATAGGCTTTGATAATTGCTGAGTATCCTGTGCAAGCTCATTTCTCACCAAAGCCAAAGGGAGCAAGAGCACAAGTCAGGGCACCAGAGTGCAAAATGCACCACAAAGAACAGAATTTATCCCTCAAGGTTTCTGTAGATTTTTCAGATAAGCAGGGGCTGTAAGGCAGTGATAGGGTATGACTAAAGAAACTTCAAAATGTATATGAACAAGCAGTAGAATAAGTGCCCAAGAATAGTTTCTGAGAGATAAGATGATTCCTCGAAGTGCTGTGCAAAGGACTTTGACGATACAAAGATCAAAGCACAAATGGCTGAAGTGGTGAGAAATGCAGTTTTTTCTACACCACACTCCTTGAAAACACCACACTTTTTTATCCTTGAGGAAAAAAAAAAAAAAAAAAAAGAGCATTTCCAACTCTCAACATTGTGGGACAGGTACACAGGAACACACGTTGAGAGTATGACTAATACGGATAGCAAATCTTTTTATGGGCACTGAATTTAATTAGCTGATTCTGTAATTGGTCCAAATTTCACTAATTCCAAGAAGCTGTTTAAAAGAGTAAAGACTGATCAGCTACTCAGTTTGTCAGATACTCTTTAAATCATAAGTGCATACATATATATATATATACACACACACACCCCTACAAACTGTAATTAAAAACAAGTTGCCACACAGTTTTTTTCCTCTGCAGACCTTTACATTCATTTCAAAAGAAGCTGGACATGATCTCGTCTTCATGTTAAAAATGTCTAAAAAATGTAGAACAATTTACTTGGTGTGCCTGCCTGTAGCTAGAGAAGAAAAGGACACTTTCAGCTGCACACACACAGATCCAAAAGTGATGTGGTATCAGCTTCTTCCTTACAGTCTGGTAGAACTATCACCTGAATAGCTGAGGAGAAAGCTCATGAGGAGCAAGTAGTCAGGGAAAAAAGAGGAGAAGAAAGGAAAAAGGGAAGAAATCTGTATTTTTAGATCTCAGTAGGTTAGTTTGGGGGTTTTTTCCCACAGGTTTTATTCCCTGCCTGGATTTGCTGCATTCCCTTTACGCCAGTATTTATGCAGCCTGTAAACGCAAACCAGGAAATTTATATATTAAGTTCTTGGTGTTCAAATTAAGTTCTTGGTGCTTTAACTTCCAGTTGGGCTCTGTCTGCCTCTCCATCCCGTGAACCTGCTCCTGGCAATTTTCTGTTCTGGCACCGACAAACTTGATGCAGAGATCTCAATTATCGCTCCAATCTCAGTGGATTTCCTGTCTGCTGGCCCCAGTCGTGGAAGTGCTGTGATTGTGCCAGGACTCTTCACTTTTTTAGGAAAATATATTCCTAGCCCTCCTGGTGATGGGAAAAAGCTTGAAAACATTTAAAAAAAAAATTAAATAAAAATAGTGAAAACAAGAAGGTGACCGGTGACCAGAAGCAAAAGGTCTTTAGGACTTCATTGTCTTTAACTGCAGCAAGAGTAACATCTTTATGTTGATAGTCCCCTACACACCACGGTTATGCCACTGCCTAAAACCTTGTCCATCATCCCTGTACCCAAGGGTCCAGGAGAAGAAAGAAGGTGCTGCACAAAGACAGAACAAGCATTATATAGAGAAAAAAATAAGCATTATATATGAGACAGAAAGAATTTCAGTCCAGGAAATAACTTTTTTCCTTCTCCCTTTATTTAATTTTCTTTAGACTGGGATTTTTTTTTTTAGATTATGCACTGCTTGTCATATATATATATATATATATATATATATATATATATATGTAAGTACCTATGACCTCTTTTCACTCAGGATGTCCAGAAGCTCCTCTAACAAAAACATTCAATGCATATTAATATTATTGGAGAAAATACTAAGGCAAATGTTTATGCTTCACGAGCACTGGAAATAAAAATATCCTTATTCTGCATGAGTGGCCAAGCACATCATTCTGATGCAATGCTGCTGAGAACTTGTGAAGTGGTGTGGACTTTGTGTTAGCAGTGAACTGTGGTTAAATAATGTCCATTTGAGACTATAATCCAGTCCCAAAGAGAGAAGAAATAGCAATAAGAACTCCAAAGGGAAGGATTTTAGGCTAGGCAGGACACTCACAGTTAGAATTTTGGTATGTGCTGCTCCAGGAATAAATGAGCATTTTTAAACTAACGTTAAATCCTTAATTACAACATCTGGGAATTTTAAACCATGAAGATTGAAAGCTGGGCTTTGAAAACTCAAAGAAACTGAATCTTCTCAAACATTGTCTGGCACCACAGGTAACCTTTTCATTCTTCTTTTTTTTTTTTTCTTCATTTTTTCTTGAACTAGGTAGGAACTCCCATCATTAAACTAAAGAATTTCTCCCTGAATCACCTAAAGCATAACAGTGATGAGCCACAGTTAACCTGGACTCCTGTCTGCTGGGGAGCACAGGAATAAAAGCTTTCTGGTATGTAAGTTCAAAGAAATGGACCTTTTACCAGATTTGAACAGTTGTCTTGGGAATGCAGATTTATGAAAATTGATCCCCTGTCTTTGTCTGGGGGAACAATGTGCCTTTCTTCCCCACATTGGCCCCCTGTCTATTCTACTGAGTCAGAATTTCTTCAGAAAACTTTTTTTTTTTTTTAATTAGTAGAGGATACCCTTGCAGCCACAAGGTTATAAGATGCCTCTGACAACCCTCTCTTTGGATACAGTCAAAGAGGAAGATATTTAGACTTCACATTCAATTTAAAGTAGAGGTCAGAGTTCAAAAGTGTAGTTTGCCCCTGTCATGTTCTATTTGGAATTCAAATAGTCAGAAAAACAAAAGGCAAAGTGACACATCCCCATCACTGGTATTCTCCAGTCTGCTCCAGAACAGGCACAAGGATAAAAGAAAGGACATTTCTAATGGTATTTATTGAGATATACTATATATAAGCTCTGCATTCCAAAATACACAAAATAATCAGAGAAAAAGAGTGTAGGTGTACATAACTCTTGACTAGGAGTGACTTCAAAACTGCTCTCACTGGGGACAAACTTATTCTTGCTTTTAACTCCTTTTATAAAAACAAAAAAACCCCTCCAAATCAGAATTTAGGGAAGATATATTTTTTTAAATGCCCTTACACTAACTGTTGCACTATAAGGAATTTTTTCAGTCTGATTATTCTCTAAGAGGAAATAATAACAACAACTTCACTGATTCCTGCCATTTTGCTGAAATAAAACAGTAAAAATAAGAAAAGAAGAGATTATGTACATTACCAAAATGTGAGATATTTTAGGATGACAGATTTTTTTTTCAAGTATTTGATCTTACAAATTTCCTTAAAGTGATAGCACTTCTGGGAAGCACTCCAGAAACATTTTCATCCTCATAATGCCCCGACTGCATCCCACCTTTGTCTCCAAATAAAGTCAGAAAAAAAGCTGAGTTACAGAATGCAGCAGCAGCAGCAGCTACAGAAGCCAAAAAGGCAGCTGAGATAACACAAAATTGACAATCCTCGCTCCTTTCCAAGTATTCTTACCACGAGGAAGCTTCTATTTACACAAGTGCACGGCTCCTTCGACCATAAATAATTTTCCATAAAAATATAAGGACTACACGGAATCTGTAAGGACTTCCCATTTATTGTTCCTCGCATAGTCATGTACCTTCAGATCTATTTTTGATTACACTCTCGCTCAGAGCTCCCATAGCTAACATTTTTTTTTTTTTTCCCCAACCCTGCCACCTTCTGCAAAACCACTCTCCTAAATTCCACAATTCCACTCAGAGAAGCTCCTGGTAACCTCTCCTGGGGGCACAGTTTGAAGTCCAAACTCTAAAACATGTTTGATTCTGTGTGTGTTTGTTCGTCCCCGCGTCTGCCACAAGCCCACCCACCGCACCCACCCCTTTTTGCCCTGCAAAGCCCAACCTGTGTCCCTGCAGATCTCCCACACCCAGCCCCACCTCTCAGTGCTCCCACAGTATCGTTAATTGATGACTTGATTGATCAGGTTTTTTGGTAAGACTGTGCAGCCATAAAGGCTGTCCATGTAAATAATGAGAAGGATGGTACAGAGAGCAACCTTTTCACCAAGCTGGCATGTTTGGAACAGATAAGGAGGACAAGGCCTTGTTTCCGTTTCTTCTGGCTTGGTTGTGTCTGTGCTAGAATCAGGAGCTTGAAGAATATGTAGACCCAACCTAGTTAATCCCAGTGTGGGGAAAGTAGAAAATCTGGGAATATATTCAAGTCCTTGCCCAAGATTTATTTTTCTAAGGTCACTAGTCCCTACTCCAAGTAGAATATTTGCAGCAAGAAATGCTTTTCCCTATGGATTTCTGCACAACACGTGGGCTGTGGATGGACACAGCCATGCACCAAATATCCTGCAATGCAAAAAGAACCAGAAAAATGGCCATGTTTGTTTTTCCTCCATTTATCTCCATTAGATGTTTAATTACAACTGGCCTTGGGGGGGGATCTCAGCTGGTTTCTCTACTCCAGCTGGAGGTTTCACTGCAGACAAGTGCAGGCAAACTCCTGTTAGTGTTGATCCACTGCAAGGCCATGTGATGTGAAGGCATGAGACAGTGGACTTTGATGGTTATCAGTTTTCTGAGCCTACCCACAAACCCACAGCACTGAAATTCTCTCCATCCTGCCTTCAGTGTTTCTGTGACCCGCAGAAATTATATCAACTACAGGTCCTTCACCTATGAAATCACTGGTATCTATAAAGAAATACCCCAAGGTATGAATTACACAGAAGACATGCTAGTAAATTTGTCAGATTATTGTACATATTCCCTCAGACCTAGTATTTTTCCCTATCTTTCCTAGATTCATTTAAAACAACTTCAAAAATTCCAACATTCTTTTCAATAATATTCTCCCTGTTATTCCCAGGACTACTTCATGTTTCAGTGCTTAGAAAAATGATGAAATGTAAAAAGCTTTGGCTTTGTAAAACTAATTGTGACCCCTGCCTGATAACATACTCCAGTTCCTAAACTGCATTTAGTTTCAGACATTTATATGCCTTGTCATCTTCATTTCCCAGTGCTGCATTACTGAGCTACTCCTAAAAAAAACACCAAAAAAACCCTCAAACAATCCTTACATACATAGAGTGACACTGCTGGTTTATGGCAAAAAAAACCCCCTCCTGACAAGAAGTCAGCCTTTCTCTAGACCAGTCTGCAAGACAACTAATGATTTATTGGACAAATACAAGATTTTTAACATAAAGAACCCTGAAAAGAGCTCGTTGCTTTGCTGTTGTAATCGGATTCCAGGCAGTGATTCCGCTCAGGGCATGTTGTACCCTTAGTGTCAGGAAGACGGATGAAAACCTGAAGTTCATCACAACAGTGAGACAGGAGCGGAGAAAAATGTTGCTTTCCTGACATCAAAGAATCAATAAGCAGCGCTTACATTTTGAGTTCAGAGCGATCAAAGCAGACAGGCAGCATTTTAATGTTTGTTTCCCTTTTTAGAGCATATTTCTAATGCAGAGTTGGTTGGTTTGGGTTTAATTTTCTTTTTTTTTTTTTTTTTTTTTTGTGCCAGACAAAGTGAGTTGGAGATATTTTCTCACAGCACAAGCTAATGTTCTCAATCTGTTTTTCCTTTCCAGGGTCTGCACAGACAAATTCCACAGCAACATCTGATGATAAGATCAGACAGTAGTAGCAGAGACATTTTTAAATCATATTTACAATATGTCCCCTCTGGGCCAACCAAAGAGCTATCTTTCTCAGAACAATTCTTATTGGCAATTTTTTTTTTTTTTGCTCCATTTAGAGATAATTTTAGCTCTTCGGTGTCATGCAAATACACAGGGCTTTACTCAGATAAAACTGCTATCAAGGCATTGGGAGCTCTGCCAGGAAAAGAGCAAACAAGGCTCCTAAGAGGAGCTCAGCTGGAGAAAGGCTTCAGGATTTGCTCTACAGGGCACAAACTGGTGCATTTTAAAATGCATGTTTTTAAAAGACAATGAAAACGTGTTTGTAAAAGGAATAAACAAAAGGCGCCAAAATAGGTCGTTTCTGAAGTCCAAATTTACTTTAGACCCACCAAAATTTACATACATTTACATGTAAAATGAGGCATTATTCAGCTCCCCTGCCTGGCAGCCCCCATGGCTCAAGGACCTTCCACTCCCTCTGCTCCCAGTGGGATGGGGAACCCAACAGAGTGGCCTGGTCAGACCCAGTTCTCCTGGGTGGTGTGGTCTGGGGAATGACCCAAATCTCTACCCTGTCCCTCAAAAGGGTTTGGTTTATAGGGAGAGGAATCTCCTTAGGCTTGTCACCCCCTGAGCAACAAAACGACATGCTGCTGGACACCAAATACATACAAATTTTAGAATTAGAGATATTAATGGTATTGCAAATCCACAGCTGGATATGAGTGTGGGCAATGATGCCATCTGCCTCAAAGTTAGACAGGTTTAATGTAACCATGTTGTACCTGTTCCTGCCTTCTGGTATGTTCTGCATGACCAAAGTTGCCAGCTGGGGGATTTCCTTCCCTGAAAAGCAAGCGACAATTTGCTCTCCTGGAGGAAAGATACTGGGCAAAATGGTCCATAAGGCAAAGTAAGAAATGAGGGCAGCAAATAGTTCAAAAGGAAGGAGGGGGAAACCTCTGCTATGGAAGCAAGGGCAAGAATTGGTAACCTGGGCTCAAAACACTTCAGACTGCAAATGCATCATCCCGGAGAGGATTCTTCGTTGACCTTCCTAAACTCTTCCTAAACATCCCTCTGAGATAGAACAATAGCCCAGCTCTGCCCAGGACCCACCAGACACTGTGATCTCTGCAAACGCCCACCACAACTTCCCAAACACGCCACAGCTTGAGGGGATCTTGGTGGATGAAAGGGTTGTAAATATAAGATTATATTATCTAGTATTGTTATTGTAATTTTATGGTCCTGTCTGTATACAGTGACTTAAAACTTTGTAAGCTCTTTTCTTGTTTGGCTTTCGCTGCCTTTAAGCGTCTTAGCAAATTTATAATCCCTTTTCTTCAGCTTCTTTTTCTATCTCTTTGCTTGAAGACCTGGCATGTAATGAATCAAAAAGGGGATATTTATACCCATACTGTGAGAATGTTTACAATGTACAGAAAATTCTGTCTGTCGCTTGGTCTTTGTGTATTTTCAGAATAAATGACAGTTTTCCAAACTTACTATATTACTGTTGAGTCCACAGAGTCTGTATTTATGTAACTAAAATGCTTTTATTTAGACCTTTGCAACATGCCAAAATCAAAACTATTTTAATGAATGAATCAAAGTAGAGCAGCAAAGAAATCTGTAACGTATTACCGTTTCAAAATACAGATTTCTGTGAAAAGCCTCTCAGATACAAAGAATCTGTCTGTTTTACAGAAAGCAATCTTGTTATTTTCATGCCCATTGTTTTAATAACAGAACTTTGATCTTGAAAATATTTTCGCATGAAACATGAATATGGTAATAGCCAAAGTTTCCATTTAGCTGCTGCTTCATGTTCCAAGAATATTGGGTTCCATTACATTTAGTATTTAATAATTTACATATGGGCTCCAGGCGGCCTCCTTGGGGTCTTGATGCAGACACCGCTTAAGTTTTCCAAATTTTTATTCAGGTAAGTGGATTTTCGAGCTCAGGAATATCAATAGCATCACTAAGGGCCTGACTTAATATTCCCAGTGCCATGACCTGGTCTGAAGCACGTGAATGTTACAGGAGAAGGTTCCAATCAGTCATGCAGATATTAAGTGCTCCGTGACTTCCCCACACTTGAACTGCAGAGTTCCTTAACAGAGCAAAGAAGTCGTTATTTTACTCAAATATCTTGTATTAAAGTCCTCTATAAAAAGTTTTGGAGACAAAGGAAGCAGCTACTAATATTCCATTTCCTTCATTCCCTTCAGTGCAATTTCCCTTTCTGAAATGCTCCACGAATTACAGCTAAAATCTGTCTTGCTCTGACACATTTGCCTCCTTGGGCTTTACTTACGAGTGTAGGAACGTATGAATGAATGAGGCAACATCTCACCTTCCCACCCACAAATGTCAGTGGGGGGAAAAAAAAAAAAAAAAAAAAGAAAAAAAAAAAGAAAAAAAGAGGATTTGTAAATTTGTCTGGCACTTCCAGATGTGGAGCAGCCCTGTCTGAATCTGAACACATATGGATCAGCTCTACCATGCACCTGTAAGGAGTGTGGTGCTGCTGGGACTGCCAGGCTGTGATGTATGTGTGGGTAAACGGATCCTGATGGATTTATGGAGCATGTGCAAATCATCTCTGCGGCACACTGTATATCACAGCTCCAGCTTTTACAGAAGCATCACTTCTGGTCCGTGTTCGCTCCCCAAATGAACCAGAGTTGTCTCTGGGATTCCACATCCGCTCCTGGGATGAGAGCTAGTCAGGTCAGTGAGGTGGGGGATCGACTTTTGAGAAGAGATTCATCACAGAGGAGTTAAAGATGTGCTACAGGCAGCACTGAGGGTATTCTGAGCCTCCTGGTGGCAACCAAATATGCTTTAAAAGCAGTTGTACAAACACAGCTACATCAGGACCAGATAGCATCTGCCTTAGAGGGAGACTGATGTGGAATGGGATGGTTCCCTGGGCTGATATTTATTCCTCATTAAGGAACAATCCTGATAAGCTGAAGCCTTCACCCCATCCCAAATCAAGGTATGTGTGTGTTCTTAGAGCCTGCACACCTTTCCAGCATCCTTGAGGTGAATAAATAAATCTTACAAATGGTTATATGCCTCTAATGACACCTCTTGAAAGGAAGCTGGACATAATAAATTCCTGCTAATCTTGATGGATGGGTGGGAAGGAAGGCAGGCAAGAGATAGCCAGGAAAAGCATGAGTATTAGACACTTCCATTATCATTAGACATGCCACCCTGCCTTTGAAAGCTGATTAACATCAACTCCTCAGAAAAAATAATGGAAAACCTCCAGCATCAGATGTGACCTTGCAGAGCTGCAGTCCCTGGCAGTTGCAGGAGGCAGCAAGTACATGAAGAATGTTCTTTAATCTTCAGTTATGATATGGGCACCATTAACATTTCAGAGGGCTCCAAAATTAGGAACTACTCTCTGCTCTCCCACTCCTTGTCAGTAAAGAGGACACATACTTGGATTTGACACGTGTCTGAAAACAATCATGGATTCACTTCCCACATGCAGTTTGCCACCGAGGATCAGAAGATCCATCTGTGCAGCACCCCCTGGTCACTCTGCCCACACTCCAGGCAGGACCTGCCCCTCCCTCCTTGGAATTCAGTGATTTTAACACGGAGATTCTGCACTTGGAGTGACACTGGCTTAGTGTGGCCCCAAGTAAACACTGTGATTATCACCCAGTTACTGATACTGGAGAAGTCTGAATCATCTCCCTTCGGTTGTTAAGTCCAAGTAAGCTTGATCACACGGGCAACACAGGAAAGTTTATGTTGCTCCTGAATAGAAACAGTCTTCTGAGGAACACGGGGCATTTTCATGGAGGAAATATCTGGAATATTTCAGTGCAGCTACTCATACATTTAAAATACCACGTCTGGGGCACACACTGCGATGCGCTGTCCCTGTGTGATGAGGCAGGGCTGTGGCATCTCACTCCTCCTCCTCCTCCCCCCTCTCCAGACAGATGGGCACTGCTGCTTCCCCTGCACGCTGCTGAAATCCTCAGTGGCTCCCCCCAGCCTGCAGCCACCCAGAACTTTGGATGTGGAGCAAACCCACCCTCCACCAAGGCTCTGGAGCGGGGGCACAGGTACAGGAGCTGGGGGAGCCGTGGCCTGGCCAGGCTGAGGCTGCGCTCCCTGTTCCTGGAGGAAAACCATCTGGCTTGCACAGTTCACAACTGGGGCAGCATTCCAGGGCAGCCAGGCTCCCACTGACTCTCCCTCTGTTTTCTTTAAAGCAGGCCGGGTTGCTGTCAGCTTCCCTACAACTTTCTCCTGCTTTCATTTACGTCCCGTGCAAACTCCACGCACATTTTCCACTGGAAGGAGCCAGGGAGAGCGTTTTTCCCAGCAGCATTTGGGGAAAGTGATGCAGTTATGCAAAGAGAGGTTGGGATTATTTCTAGCCTGAATGTTTTCATTTTCTAATTTGAAAATAAAAAAAAAAAAAAATTAATTTCCAGGTTTTACTTGGGCTAAAACCATTGTTGCCGAGCAAAAAAGAAGAATAAAATGGTAAGTTTTTGAAATTACTGCTACAGTTTTCAGAGCTCATTTAGGCTTATGGTATTACACTTAGCTCAAGAGGAAATCAGCAGAACATATACAATATATAACATATATAATCATCAGCTCACAGGTTTATCAAATACCAGGATGCAAACTATCCTGAGTACAGAGCTTAGCACTTGTCTGTGTCCACATACATTGAATTTTCTGATGTGAGGAAAATTCTCTGAGAATTTTCTAAGTTACTTCTGCAAATCGACTCCATTCAGTGTCTTACTATTTTTAAAAATAACGTCCTTAAATATCCCTGTAATTCTAGCTCTTCTCTAACATTAGCAGCTTGGGAAATGCTGAGGGCTTTCTGTGACTGGACTGAACAGAACAATATGCCACATATTTGTCTCAGATTAAAGAAAAAAAATAGCCATAAGAACATTTGAACTATTAGTCCAAAGAAATTTCAAATTACTGAAAAATACTTGAAAGGATAAGGAAAAAAAAAAAAAAAAACAAACCACATGTTATTCCAAGACAGATTTTTAAGTATTAGAGAAGAAATTAAAAAAAAAAGACTGGAAAATCAAACTGATCTTTTATGCTCCCTCTAACCATCACTGTCACTAAACACCAGCTCAGGAGCTTGTCACCATACTCAGCTGAAAGGCACCACATTTGAAAGATCAGGCTCATTTCCAACCACAATTTTCATGTCTTTCTTATTAGTAGATAAAGCAGCTTCCGTGATATATTTAAAAATAAATCCCTGGATCTTCCCTCCAACCCAATTTAGAACTATTCCAATCAAGCTCAGGATAATTTTACAACAAATCAGATTTAAGTATTATGGAAACGTGGCAAGTCGGACTCCAGGGATTCCTTTAAAATTCCTCAATGAATCAGGCACGCAATGTGAGGTTTTGTAATTCCCAAGTGAAGGTTTATGAGTTCAAACTGCAGTATTTCCAAGAGCAGAAGGGAGGCGAGGTCTGTAGCATGTAATAAAGTTTAGTAGATTAAATGATACAGTGAA
>NW_020955626.1:1310235-1315082 GCF_003031625.1 Empidonax traillii | reverse complement strand
GTGGCAAGTCGGACTCCAGGGATTCCTTTAAAATTCCTCAATGAATCAGGCACGCAATGTGAGGTTTTGTAATTCCCAAGTGAAGGTTTATGAGTTCAAACTGCAGTATTTCCAAGAGCAGAAGGGAGGCGAGGTCTGTAGCATGTAATAAAGTTTAGTAGATTAAATGATACAGTGAAAAAAAAAAAATACTCAGATTTGGAACAGATAATTCATTCTTCGTGTCAGTGAAGAACCCCTTAAGAATCCCATAGGATCTTTTAAAAAAATGACTTGAGTGCCAGAAAACATTGTGTTATTTCTAACTAAATCAATTGATCTAATAATAGATGGAAAACTGCTCTGCCTCAAAAGATTTTCCACTCCAAACAAATGGATTATTTGGACAGTGATACAACACTCGACCCAACTACAAGCAACTCCCTCCCACACCCTGAACAGCTCAGGAAGGAGTTTGTGTGTACTTACACAACTTGTACATCACCACAGGACAAGATAACCAGAACACACGTGGCTTCTGCCTCTTGCTTTTCAATCCATCCAAAATCCATCAGCTGAGGGCAACCCCCATCCAACTACTGCTATTGTTTCCTGGCAACTGTACTTTTTTCCATTTAAAAAAAAAAATTAGTCATACAGGTTTTTTTTTTTTCCTTAGGGCAAGTCTAGCCAGTTAATTATTAAGTAACTAAATTGCTTAACTAGTTATGGGAACTCTGAGCCATCACCAGTCATCATTTGGTTTCCAGTGCATTCATGGCTAATAAGGAGGGAGAAGATACGGCCACAGCTTATTCCCAAAAGGATGGCAGGGGATGGCACACCAAGCCCTGGTCCTGATGCTTAAGGAGACAGCAGGATCTGCAATGCCCTGCACCACCTGACAGTATTTCCTGATGGGAGTCTGCCTGGGACTAGCAGGGACCCCTTGACCACTTTTGGAGGCACCAAAACCTTTCAGGTGTCCTGCTGTAAGCACGGGAAGCAGAGTCATAGGGGGCTGAAAGTCCTCCACACTGATGTCTCTGACTTGTGTGGATTTTGCAAGATGCCTGCTGAGGTTGGGATAGAAACCTATTCTGGGCAAGGAAGAACCTTGTTGTTTACACGAGGATGCCAAACAGCTCTCTAAGGAAGGATGTAAATGTAAACTCCCTGATGTGAAATGTGAAAACTAACTGTGAACTCACAGAGTTGCCATCGCCCCGTGGCAGCACACAACACTCTTCTTATTTAGGCATCCCAATGTCATCTGCAACCTGCCTCTTTTTCTCAGCTCTGTGTCCACAGTGACTAAATTAAAAGTCAAAACATGCAAACAGCCAACCAAACTGCACTGAATCAACCTTCAAGAAGAGATGCAGAGCGACTGCAGCAGAATCTGAAAGCCCAGGGACATTCAAACGCTGTCACTGGCACAGAAAGGTGCTCCTTGCCTTGGCTTGTGCACAGCAGGAGACAAATGGACTCTGACATCTCATTTCAGCTCATCCCAGAACAAAGGCACAAAGGTTCTCCATGTGCCAGTGTGGGTTGTCCCTCCTGAGCCCCCCTCATTGTGAACCCCTAGTCTGCTTTATCTAAAGTCTGATATTTTCTTTCAGAAGATGCTGTTTCCACAGACCAGTTCAGTCTTGCTAGGATTAAGCAGACAGCAAGAATAACATGCTGCAGAGCACACTGCCAGTCAGTTAAAGTGGATCATGACCTGATACTGATAATAGAGATACTACAGAATATTATAAAGATTCCCAGGCAGTAAATCTTAGAAGTAATGTCTAGAATACTGTTCCAGTCCAATAGCACGTGTCAAGCATTTATTCAATGGTGTATTTATACAAGCAGTTCGATTTGGAGCTGTGGCCTCTCTAGATTGATTTAAGGGACTCAGAAGCTGAGCCCTGAAGCCTGCCTTGTCATTATGGTTCCTCTCTAATTAATCAGTACTGGAAACAAATAAGCAAATCACCAGGAAAAAAGATTGTAGTAGTCATTTTTAAAGGCAACAGTAATTCTTCAGATAGATTTTGTACGAGTCTGCAGATGTTTCTTACAACCAGGGATCCCACCCCAACCTTGCATTTTGTGTAAGTCCTGCACTGCAGCTACAACACTGTGTCATTTTTCAGTCTCCATTTATCAACTCTGTTTTCTCTGCCTTTCTCTTACTGTTCTTGCTTTGCAAGCATATACTTTTTTACAGTATGAACTTCCCTTAAAACTTCTATGCACATATTCTTACTAAAACAGGATCAATTTGATGTGTTACTCTTACCCACAGTGTCCACCCACACCCTGTTCTAGAGGTACAGGATACACCATAAGGTCTAAGAGAACAAATCAACTTCTATGTTCACTTGTCTGCTACTATTGTTGAAAAAAATAATGGCAATTTTTAATGCTAGTTCTTGAAACTGGGTGGTTTTGCATCTTGGTTGCAGAAGATACCAAGAAAAGTGCTGTCTATATTACAATTTCTGCCTTTAATGTCTACTTGATTTACATTTTCCAGTAAAGCTAGGGATGATGTTGATAAAAAGTAAAAAACTAGACATGAGCAATTTGGGGTTTCACCAACGTGTTCCTCTCAGCTACCATATGATTTTAGAAGTCATTTCAATCACCTTGCACAAAAATCTGCTTCCTAGTTAAATGCTGAGCATTGCAGTTGAGATCTGTGAGGGCTGACATCCAACATCTGCTGCTCATTTTAAAAACAGATAATAATAATAATAAGGCTTTTCTATATTTTTCATTATTTTTAATGTCTTATACTAAAATATGAAATATTTTCACATGAAATATTAAACTAACAGCTATATCTTAAAATCTCAGCCATCCCTCTGTTATAATTTTGAATAAGCCTTTCAGTTTTAGGAGAAACTGTTGTAGCTGAAAACTGGGATGACTTGTCTTTTGCTCTGTGTTCTGGGCCACTGATGCCTTTTCCAATATACCATTTTTTCATCCTAAAAATGACTGAAGAAAAATCTTGTCATTCAAGGTTATAGGAGAAAAAAAAAAAAAAAAAAGAAAAAGAAAAAAAAAAAAAAGGTTTTTACAAGCTATGTAACTCTGCTAGTGAAGGGGACAAAGTTAAAGAGCAGCAAACCAAGCACTCCACCCGAGCAGTGACACGACAAACCCAGAGGCGACAGCACAGTTTGCCAAGGAGCTTGATTTTATCAGGTTCCCAGGTAAAACAAACACTCTGAATGTGCATGAAAGCACTTCCACAATACATGTCTTGGAGTATGACAAGATTCTTGCTGGAACATAATTTGGATTTACAGACTGTCCCAAATTGTGCGTGTTTTGACACATAAAGAGGTACCAGGGGTTTCTTCTCAGAAACAGCCAGCAGGTATTTGGATAAGCAGTAACATCAGTGCATTTATGCCAACACGACTCAGCTCTAGCATAAGCTGAAGTTCAAATAATGCTCTTCAGAATAACCATAAATGTGATAAAATGTTACAGTCAAAGTCACAGCACAGGAAAGGCTCAAGAGCAGCAGCTTTCCACAAACACCAGGAAAAGCAACATGAGTTTTCATTTTCTAAATCTGGGTCAGAGGCAGTAAAACTTCCTTTGTTTTATCTTCATCATTTTAAAAACTCACAAATCCTAAAATGTGCCTTCTGCATAGCGAGAGCTGTGTTTATACTGCGTTCACACGTATTTCCATCAGAAAGCTGCTATGAGCATCAATGCCTCAGATTTCACTGCCCCTCCCCACCTCAGAACTGCTGAAAATAAACTGGAAAACAGTCCACCAGTTGTCTGAAAGGAAACCTGGCAATTTTGGTGGTAGCTGGTTGCCCAAGCACAGTTGTCAGATGCTGAGCACTGACGCATCCAGGCCTTTGGGAATCACCAATGGATGTGAATTTGGCATGCACAGCACAACTCCTACTGCACAGTGTGATGTCCCACTAATATGTGTTTGCCTAGAAACCCAACACAGAGCTTAATAATTTAAGTCTAATGCAGAATTTACCCGTGGCATAAAATGCTCCCGATAGGCAATGCATTGAAAATGTGAAATACTGTGAGTTTAACGCTCAAAGTTCTGAAGTTTTATGAAAAGTGGCCATTGAGCACATGCCAGGAATGTTCTCTCCACAGATGACTTTATCTAGTTTTATACCTGTGTAGTCCAAATCTAAGTGACATTTTTGAATTCTAGCAGGAAGAGCTCAATGCATCAGATAAGAGGCAGTTTCTTTCTATGTTGCACGAAGACCATGTTTAGATCTACCTGGAACATTTTCAAGACATCCACTAGCTCTATAAAAACGCTACAAGTTGATTTTTACCAAGTATAACCAGAGATAAATGGATTTGAAGAGCCTGCAATACTTTTTTTAAAACGTTTATCCTCAAAAGTTGAGCTTTGCAAAGAGGAACGTGGATTTCACCTGCCCTGCTAAAGCAACTATGCATCACTGAGATTTTATCAGGCTAATTAGAGGCTTGGTTCTGCATAATGATTCTTGTGCTTCCCAAAGTCACAGTTTCACACAGAGAGGTCCAGAGTTTCATGACTGCAATGCTAAATTCAGAACTGGACCTGTAATGAAGCAACTACCATTAAACCAACAGCACAAAACTTGGGCTTATTAGGTTTTGTCAGGCTTTGTTTTTGGGTTGTGCTCTTAAGAAACTACTTCCTGGGAAGAAAAGAGAAAAGAAGTGTTGTTGAAGTGAATGCAAAGTATTTCATGAGATGGGTAGAACTTGTATGACTGTACATCCACATAACCTAAACTCCTCATGCTGCAGACAGCTGGCATAGCCCCCTCTTCCTTAGCACATAGGTTTATTGAAAAATACTTCAGGTAATC
>NW_020955626.1:1308156-1310214 GCF_003031625.1 Empidonax traillii | reverse complement strand
TAAAATCTCAGCCATCCCTCTGTTATAATTTTGAATAAGCCTTTCAGTTTTAGGAGAAACTGTTGTAGCTGAAAACTGGGATGACTTGTCTTTTGCTCTGTGTTCTGGGCCACTGATGCCTTTTCCAATATACCATTTTTTCATCCTAAAAATGACTGAAGAAAAATCTTGTCACTCAAGGTTATAGGGGTAAAAAAAAAAAAAAAAAAAAAAAAAAAAGGTTTTTACAAGCTATGTAACTCTGCTAGTGAAGGGATCTTATTTTCAGGACAGATGAAGTGAGGTGTTTGGTGGCTGGAAGCAAAAGTTAAAGAGCAGCAAACCGAGCACTCCACCCGAGCAGTGACACGACAAACCCAGAGGCGACAGCACAGTTTGCCAAGGAGCTTGATTTTATCAGGTTCCCAGGTAAAACAAACACTCTGAATGTGCATGAAAGCACTTCCACAATACATGTCTTGGAGTATGACAAGATTCTTGCTGGAACATAATTTGGATTTACAGGCTGTCCCAAATTGTGCGTGTTTTGACAGATAAAGAGGTACCAGGGGTTTCTCCTCAGAAACAGCCAGCAGGTATTTGGATAAGCAGTAACATCAGTGCATTTATGCCAACACGACTCAGCTCTAGCATAAGCTGAAGTTCAAATAATGCTCTTCAGAATAACCATAAATGTGATAAAATGTTACAGTCAAAGCCACAGCACAGGAAAGGCTCAAGAGCAGCAGCTTTCCACAAACACCAGGAAAAGTAACAAGAGTTTTCATTTTCTAAATCTGGGTCAGAGGCAGTAAAACTTCCTTTGTTTTATCTTCATCATTTTAAAAACTCACAAATCCTAAAAAGTGCCTTCTGCATAGCAAGAGCTGTGTTTATACTGCGTTCACGTGTATTTCCATCAGAAAGCTGCTATGAGCATCAATGCCTCAGATTTCACTGCCCCTCCCCACCTCAGAACTGCTGAAAATAAACTGGAAAACAGTCCACCAGTTGTCTGAAGGGAAACCTGGCAATTTTGGTGGTAGCTGGTTGCCCAAGCACAGTTGTCAGATGCTGGGCACTGACGCATCCAGGCCTTTGGAAATCACCAATGGATGTGAATTTGGCATGCACAGCACAACTCCTGCTGCACAGTGTGATGTCCCACTAATATGTGTTTGCCTAGAAACCCAACACAGAGCTTAATAATTTAAGTCTAATGCAGAATTTACCCGTGGCATAAAATGCTCCCGATAGGCAATGCATTGAAAACGTGAAATATTGTGAGTTTAACGCTCATAGTTCTGAAGTTTTATGAAAAGTGGCCATTGAGCACATGCCAGGAATGTTCTCTCCACAGATGACTTTATCTAGTTTTATACCTGTGTAGTCCAAATCTAAGTGACATTTTTGAATTCTAGCAGGAAGAGCTCAATGCATCAGATAAGAGGCAGATTCTTTCTATGTTGCACGAAGACCACGTTTAGATCTACCTGGAACATTTTCAAGACATCCACTAGCTCTATAAAAACGGTACAAGTTGATTTTTACCATTTATAACCAGAGATAAATGCATTTGAAGAGCCTGCAATACTTTTTTTAAAACGTTTATCCTCAAAAGTTGAGCTTTGCAAAGAGGAACGAGGATTTCACCTTCCCTGCTAAAGCAACTATGCATCGCTGAGATTTTATCAGGCTAATTAGAGGCTTGGTTCTGCATAATGATTCTTGTGCTTCCCAAACTCACAGCTTCACACAAAGAGGTCCAGAGTTTCATGACTGCAATGCTAAATTCAGAACTGGACCTGTAATGAAGCAACTACCATTAAACCAACAGCACAAAACTTGGGCTTATTGGGTTTTGTCAGGCTTTGTTTTTGGGTTGTGCTGTTAAGAAACTACTTCCTGGGAAGAAAAGAGAAAAGAAGTGTTGTTGAAGTGAATGCAAAGTATTTCATGAGATGGGTAGAACTTGTATGACTGTACATCCACATAACCTAAACTCCTCATGCTGCAGACAGCTGGCATAGCCCCCTCTTCCTTAGCACATAGGTTTATTGAAAAATACTTCAGGTAATC